>NC_044509.1:15369865-15477365 GCF_902362185.1 Chanos chanos
AGGAGGTCAGGCAGTCTATTAGAGGACTCTACAAAAGAGCCATGGTAAATAAAACAGTAGATAAAAATATGAAGAGCACCGCGGATAAATAAAATCCTGTAATGTGATACATTACAATGTGATATTCAAGCAGTGAGTGCTTGCGAAGGAAACAGAGAGATTTAAACCTTAAGGACTTCCTGTTTTAAGGTATGAAATAAAACCATATTGAGCATATAATTTACTCAGCCAAGTTAAATGAACCATACTCCAATACTGCTGGTCTGGAATTTTAAGACTTAAATGAATTTCAGTCCCAATCTTGAGTGCAAATCAATTATAGATGGAATTGTGAGAAAGGAATGTGATTTGTATATTGAGTGTCATCGTGTGCCTTTACCTACATTTTAAATAAAAATGTACTCTTATCACTCCAGCAACACCAACCTGTTTGCTTGTAACAAGAGAATAGTTTCCTTTCTTGTTGTTCAGCTTGAATAATTTTAGGCACAATTTAGATTAAATTTAGATGAGGCTTTAGGGCAAGTCAAATGAAAACTGATGCATTCTAATTCCAGTTTTTGGAATTATGAATTTACAGTGACACCAGTTTTCAAATCTGATACAAATTTTAATTTTGGAACTACAATCAATGAAAACATTTAAAAAAAAGTTTTGAGGATGTAACTGTAGAAATGGGTTGGAATTATAATCAACAGGATTCAATTAATTGAAATTCCACCATAAAGAGAGCTGTTATCTGCATTAATGAAGTGTCTAAACCACATGAATAACATTCCATAAAAAAGGGAAATTAAAATATATTAAATTTCTTCTGTGATAGACTCCATGTCCTCTTTTGTCTAGGTCTGTAACACTGAAGTTAGAGAAAACCTGCAGAAATGATTTTTTTCAGTTTACATTGGTTGCTTTCTGGAATCTTTTAAATGTAACAATGTGTAAATGAAAAATTTAGCTTAGTAAAGCATTACAATGATCATTCATTCATTCATTCCCAATCCGTTTATCCCAATTAGGGTTGTGGGGGTGCTGGAGCCTGTCCCAGTGCTCATTGGTTGAAAGGTGTGAGAACACCCTGGACAGGTCGCCATTCCATCGCAGAGCATTATAATAATAATTGTTAAATGATTAATATTAGAAATCAAACCTTAAGCACATGATATTTTGCCTGTATGTGCCCTTGTGCTGCATTTCTGAAATTCACAACGGGTGTTAAAAGTATTCATAAATTTAGAAGGCATTTGCAGGACAAAGTGACACAAAAAAATGTAATCTCAACTCAAATCACAAAACAGACAGAATTCAGTGCACGAGTAACAGACTATCATAGGCAGAACAGGAAATCATCAGTGATTAACGAGGTAGGGTTAAAAGACAGGAACAGCAATAATACTAGAAGAGGATAACACAGCTTGGTACACTCAATTAATTTTAATTTTGGAATTACAATAAGTGGAAACCATTAAATGAACAAAAAAGAGTTTGGAAACATGATGAAACATTGGAAATTCACCAAAGCAACCTAATACTGCCTAGGGAGGGTCATTCTAACTGACAAACAACACTCCACTCAATCAACTTGAGTTTAGCATGTCACATGATCACTTCAGGCTTACTCAAATGTACACCATGGGTTTTATGGGTTTCATAGCCATGAGTCCTGCCACATTGTCCTTCATGTCCAACTACAAGCTTTAAATGTGTGAAACAGCCGACAACTGTGTGGATGATCAACAGTCCAGCAGATCGTGTCCAATGATGACAGGACCAGTCCTAATGTGACCTCATAGATCATTTTTTAAATTTCTGTTTATGTAACAATATATCAATAAATCCAACCTCCTGGGGGGTATTCCAGAAAGCAGGTTTAGTGAAAACGCTGATTTACTTAACTCAGAGTAAGTAGTAAAACTCCTAATAGAAGAGCCCTATGGCTTCATTCTCCTAGCATTGGGCTTTGTTTTGCTAGAAGAATAAATAAATGAATGATGGACATCATTTATTACTTGTTTGATGCTTATTTTTATTTTGTACTTTTGAAAATGTGAGTATATTAAATGCCTGATAACTCAAGAATATGACTCGTTATTTTTTTCATGGGTGACTTGCACTAGTCATTCCTTCATGTTTGTGTCTTAGTTTTAACTCAAGTGCGATTTACGATTTAGTTATTTGGCAGACGCTTTTTACCAAAGCGACTTGCAATCAGTGCATCAGTCGGATTTCTAATACCTTGTGAGCAGAGATCACAATAAGACTGAGCGTCAAATTGCCCCTTCGCATTGCGCCCCTGGAATACTTTGACAAACACAGATACAAGACAAAGGTTTTTTTGTTTGTTTTGTTTTTTTTTCTAGGAAAGGGAGGTTAGGCATTGGGGGACAGGTGTGTTCTAAAGAGGTGGGTTTTCAGTTTCCTGCGGAAGATGATAAGAGATTGCGCAGTCTTGACTGCATGGGGGAGGTCGTTCCACCACCTCGGGGCAATGGCGGAGAAGAGGCGTGGTCGGGAGGAGCGGCTGCCGGGTTCCCGGAGTGAGGGGACCGTCAGTTGTCCAGAGGTTGTAGAGCGCAGGGTCCTAGTTGGGGTGTACGGAGTTATAAGAGACAGAAGGTATGATGGGGCGAAGCCTCTTGTGGCCTGGTAGGCCAGCACCAGTGTCTTGAACTGGATGCGGGCTGCTACCGGAAGCCAGTGGAGCGCAGTAAGCAGTGGAGTGACATGAGAGTGCTTAGGGAGGTTGAATACCAGGCATGCAGCGGCGTTCTGCACGAGCTGGAGCGGCCTGATGGCACAGGCCAGCAAGCCAGCCAGTAGAACGTTGTAGCAGTCCAGGCGGGAGATGACAAGCGCTTGGACCAGGAGCTGGGTCGCCTGTTGTGTGAGGACTGTATCTGAATGCTTCTACAACCCTGCTCTTCCCCTTCTTTAGTGAAATAGCCACATAGCTTTCCCTTTAGTACATACTGTACATGTATTGATTACTTTTATAAGTGTATACGTGTTCTCCATGGTAATTAAATTAAGGTAGTGTGGGGCCTAGCAGAATTTTTTTTATGGGCATAAGGTCTGAAGAGACTCACAAGTAACTCACAGAAGCATGCATAACTGTTTGTCTTTGTACACACTTACAAAACCATCTTTCTTACAAAACCTTTACCTTCACCCCTAAACAGATGGTCATTTTCACCAGGTCATTTTTGTTCATTTATTGGTGTCATAATTCTGACTGCTCAGCAGAAACACCAGAAAGCACTTGCTTTTTCTCTCAGATGTAGGTAAAAGGTATTTCTTATCCGAGAGACGCAAGGCCAAAGGCCTCGTGTGGCCTGGGTATATCTGGGTGCAAGAAATCGTTTTCTTTGGTCAGTAACATCATGACTCAGTCTGGGTAACATCGTATGCATAGTGTGCAGGAGAGCCTCCTCTTCGCTCCTGCTTCGCCTGTATAATCTTTTCAACTTCAGTAAAGAATACTACTACCAAAAAGAAATGTCGCGCCTTTTTATTATTTTAACAGCAAAACGCCAGTGCCCAGCAATAGTAAATTTAATATTTTTTCCTACCACAAATGTTGACGTTTTAATAAATTATTACATTTCCAAATTTAAGATGCAAATAATTTTGAAACTGATTACTTATCAAGATACCCACAGCACGTCACACAGTCCACGGCACAACTGACCTTACTCCGCACTATGTGGTGTGTGGGTGTCACACAGTAGTATATGCTGTGTGTCAAAGTGAGTAGAATGTTTTGAAAATTAGAAAAACATTTTCAACTTATGTAGGTCAGTTGGTTTTCAGTTTGAAGCTCCAAGAAATGTGTGGGGATTGTGGAATGGTGAGCATTTTTTGCTTTGAGAATTTCATCAATTCTTTGTACTGTGTGCTTTTGATCTTGTGTTCCTTAGTATATTTTGCTAAATGTGTCTTTCTCTCCTTGCTACAATATATTTTCTTCATACTTTAACTTTGTAATAAACAGTAACCAGGGCATTCTGCTCCTTACTTGTGCCACAGTGTAACGGTGTACCTCCTGGAGAGACACTTTCTGCAGGAGACAGACCACTGAGCACTGCAGTGGCTGGATAGAATGTGCAATTCTAATGCCCGTGTAGCCGGGTAGCGTCACCTCCCCTTTTTGGGTATCTATTGTTCAGTTTGCTGGTAACTAATTAGCATAACTGACAAGCTCTTGTGCATAAAAGGCCCAGGTAAACGCTACCTGAAGGTTTGCTTTCCGGATATCTGCCCCTTCCGCCACCTGTTCCTTCATTATTAGAAAGCTTGGTTTTTGTAGTTACTGCCAGTATGACTTTCAGTATGTTCCTCTGCTACTGACCCTCAGGTAGGCACACTCCCAGCTCTCGTGCTATATTTTCCTGGTTGTGTTTGGCGTGGTAGTAGCACAATCGCTTTTGTTTGTAGCTTCACCTGCCTCGCCGTAGCACTGCCTGGGGTTATCTGTGGGTACGTATGCACAGGGTACGGTACTGTTACTTTTAAATATAAGGTTTATTTTCTTCTTTTTTTTGTAATTTCATTTTGTTCCGACAGGTAGTATTAGACCTGCAAAGGAGATTTGGTATTGGCGTGCCGCATCTTGGTTGAAGCTGCTGTTTTGTCTCCTTTTTGTTTCTCTTTTGTCTCCCTTTGGTTTCTGTCTTTGTTTTTTTGTTTCTATTATTCCTTCGCTTATGTTTCGTCAGTGTTAGTTGGCTTATACCGACTCTAGGATATTGCTCGCGCTGTTAGACGGTCAGTCTCTCAGCGCAGTGTATTCTGTTTATTCATTATTGTCTGGTCTGCACGACGTTTGCGCAGGCCGTGTTGTGTTTAACTGTGTCCTTTCTTTTTTTTCTTGGTTCACTTTTTTTTGTATGAGTTTGCAGATGTGTGATTTGTATTTATTTGTTTTGTTTAGTTTGGTGCCGACTGGTATATGATCTGGCGTGTCCACTATTCAATTAATAATTCCCTTGAACCCAGGCTGCAGCTGAGTGCCCCTTTTGGGGAGGCTAGTCACTGGCGGTGTCCCCTCACAGTGTGAAGTTTCCAGGAGCACCTTGGCTTGGTTCACTTATTGTTTGCAGTGTGGGTGCACATGTGCATGTGGTGTGGGACCTGGGCACACCTCCCAATTAGTCTGCCTCCCCCAAGGTAAGCCTTAGCTCTGCTGTCAATGCCCTCTTTTTTACTCCAGTTGCAAGAGTGGGTAATTGTTTGTATGATGACTGTGATAGTGGAAGTCTGACTGTGTGAGTGCTGTGATGGTGCGTTAGTGGAAGTATTTTATATGCTTGTACTGCTACACTTTTAAAGGCTATTTCTGTAATAAAGAATTCCTAATTATGGTCCCACCTTGTAACTTGCAGGGTTGACTGTATCTGCAATAAATATCGTTTGCTATTACATTGAAATTGTTGCCAGAATACTTTCGCATGATTCCAGCTTTGCAGTGATTCCACTGCCTCCTTGATCAATAAAATTCAATTTTACATCTGAAACCACGTCTCTGGCCTCCTGGTATTAACAAACCTGTGTTCTACGTGCTAGTACTAGGTTGAAATTGTGAGGTTTTGACAGAGCAAGACCCAATCGCAGACCCACTGGGTAGAATTAGGTTTATTCAAAAAAATCAAAAGGCAATCTCAAAACAGTGTCCAGTCCAAGGTCTAATCCAGAGAGCAAACAAATCCAAATCGTTAAGCAAAAGATTGGCTTTGACCTTGTTTGTACCCTGTTTTTGACCAGAGATCCACAGGGCAACCAAATCCAAAACGTTAGGCAAAAACAGGTCCAGGTAAACAGTCAAACTTACAAATCACGGAGGGCAAAACTCACACAAACAGGCAGAAGGAACAAAAGGTCACAATCGGACAAGGAACAGGTACAAACACAGGACTTAAATGCACAGAACAATTAACAGCAGAGACAGACTATTGGAGGAAACAAACCAGGTAATAATAGGGATCAGGTGGGGGGCGGGGACAGGAGTACACAGGGACAAATAGAAGCACATGGAAAACCAAAACAAACAAAAGCACAAGGCATGACAATACACAGAATGGCCAGCAGGGCGGCCAAATTACCCAATCCTGGCAGATGTACTGACATAAATTCTCTGGGTGAAATTCCCAGGGTGGCATAGTTGGCTACAATTTAAATTTTTTTTTTTTATTTGACTTGGTATGCTTTAAGCCTTTACCCTTGCCACACCCGGATCACCAGATGGTACCTCTCTATTCAGCCCAACAACTTTACAGTCTGCTACCGACCTGGGTCAGTGAACAAGGTAGCAGACTTCCTGTCCCACATCCCTGAGGGTATGGGGTAGGAGTAATAATTTCTTTTAGTCCTGGTTTTTATAATGTCCCTTGCCTTGACGACATGGGTCGACTGTGGAAGGAGGGGAAAGTGTAACGGAGCCACGGCCCATTCCAACTTGGAAGAACATTTAATTGTGCACACTCGCAGCTTACCGGCAAGTGGTAGCAAAACAGGAATTGCAATGGCGGCATCTACACTGGAAAACATAACTACAATCATCGCCTTTCTAACATTTAGGGTGGCAAACTAGACGGTTGGGAAGTTTTAGTCGAATTCTATCATTGCACACCTTCACTGAGCAATAATTTATTCTGGTCAAATACTTACGGTGTAGATGCAGCCATTGGTTGTCACGTGAAAGACCCGACTGCAGTGTTGTTGGGATATTTGTAGTTTTAGGGATATGATGTCATTCCCGCGGACTGTCTCAGTTATGGGAAATATGGGGAGATTTTAAAGTTGTCTAAGAGATCACGGAGCCAGGCATTTTAAAATATCAATGTGTACATTTCTGATTGAATACTATTTGGTATGGGTTATTAATGTAAATTATTATAATTTTAAATTATTGTAAATGATTGTGTCTGTACGTTTCTTTTTCTTTCTTTCTTTTTGTGTGTCTGAAGTAAAAAAAGTTTTTCAATTAGAAATGGTTTCTCCCCCCCAGCTTAAAAACCCCAGGGTAGTTCACGCAGGGGGGAGTGAGACGTGAGGAGAGCTGGAGGAGCCTTGTAATTGAGCTGGTGTGAAGCTAGAAATTGGAAAAGTTGTTGAAAGTTGTAAATAGAGGATACTTTGTTTTTATTTTCTATTCATCATCATTATTATTTTCATTTTTGAGGGAAATAGTGTTTTTTTTTTTTTATTATTGTTTTTGGTTTGGTGGCACTTGTTGCTGGCTGGTTTGGGACACTCATCACTTGGAGAATCACTGTGTGAAAAAATAAAATCTACACTCCTTGGCATCGCACAGCACCTATCCTGCCTCTTATTCCGTGACGCAAGGTCATCCTTTGCACACAGACTCAAGAGAACACCTGAGAATCTGAGTACACAAAAGTAGAGAACATGAACATGTGATTTTGAAAACACCCACTGCATTCTTTTGGGAACAGGGTCATTTCCTGGACATAGAGAGACCTGCCTCTACACTGGATTATAGCCATTATACAAGGATATATATGCTTATGCAGAATGTGTGATCCCTGCTTGTAGATCAACATGCTGCCATTTCCATTCATCTTCACTTGTGTCTTGAATTGGTCTTGTATTGCAGCTAGTCTTCATTAGGAAATATTTGTAAAATTTGTAAAATATTTTTTTTGTTCAAGCTAATATTTAATCATAAAAGTAAAAGCATTTAATGAGGTATAGCACTGAAGCCTCATGGTTTTATGAGACAGGTAAGCATGACTTTAGTAACTATGTTTTTACTACTTTTCGTGCCTGAAAGATTATTTCAGTTGAAATATTCAATCATTCATGCAATTGTATTCTTTTTTTTCCAACATTTCTCCTTGTACGTGAAAAAAAGAAGACATTTCAAGATGCCCATACAGCCAGTCTCTGGGAACACAACATTTGTGCGTCCATCCACATTTTATATTAATGGATTTTCTAACGTCCCACATGCAAAGTATTATTATATATTTCTCTGCCTTGTCTACACCACAACGGTCCTCGGGAACTCCTTTATAATGTGTACTATATGCTTAGCACGCAACCTTCACACAGCGAAGTACATTGCCGTGTTTAACTTGGCTGTGACTGACTTGGGCGGAAGTACTGCTCTGATTCCGAGGCTTGTGGACACATTTTTGTTTGAACACCAGTACATATCTTATGTGGCTTGCTTGGCCAACATGTTTTTTGTTTTCTTTTTCATGACTCTGCAGTCTCTCACTCTGCTTGCTTTGGCTTATGACAGGGCGGTTGCAATTTGTTTTCCTCTCAGATACCATGCAATTGTCACTAAAACAGCGATGGCTTTGATCATTGGATGTATGTGGGTGTTTACAACAGCTCTAGTTGCTTCTGTTGTAGCACTGATTACCAGACTCTCTTTTTGTCGATCTACTGTTGTTAACAGCTATTTTTGTGACCATGGACCAATTTATGCACTGGCCTGTAATGATAACTCCTTGAATATCATCATGGCCTATGTCGGTGTGGTCACAATCCTTTGCATTCCATTGATATTAATAGGTATTTCATATGCTTGCATAGCTTTTGCATTACTGAGAATTGCACAAGGAACTGGGCGTATCAAAGCCATGAAAACCTGTACATCCCATTTGATATTAGTGGCCATGTTCTACCTACCACTTTTATTCATAAACATAGCAGCTGTGGTGTCAAGACTAGACCCTAATGTCAGGATAATCAATTACTCTCTCACACAAACAATACCATCCATGCTGAATCCTATTATATACACAGTTAAGACAGAGGAGGTCCGGCAGTCTATTAGAGGACTCTACAAGAGAGCCATGGTAAATAAAACAGTAGATAAAAATATGAAGAGCACCGCAGATAAATAAAATCCTGTAATGTGATACATTACAATGTGATATTCAAGCAGTGAGTGCTTGTGAAGGAAACAGAGAGATTTTAAACCTTAAGGACTTGTTTTAAGCTATGGAATAAAACCATATTGAGAATATAATTTACTCAGCCAAGTTAAATGAGCCATACTCAAATACTGCTGGTCTGGAATTTTAAGACTTAAATGAATTTCAGTCCCAATCTTGAATGCAAATCAATTATAGATGGAATTGTAAGAAAGGAATGTGATTTATATATTGAGTGTCATCGTGTGACTTTACCTACATTTTAAATAAAAATGTACTCTTATCACTCCAGCAACACCAACCTGTTTGCTTGTAACAAGAGAATAGCTTCCTTTCTTGTTGTTCAGCTTGAATAATTTTAGGCACAATTTAGATTAAATTTAGATGAGGCTTTAGTGCAAGTCAAATGAAAACTGATGCATTCTAATTCCAGTTTTTGGAATTTGAATTTACAGTGACACCAGTTTTCAAATCTGACATAAATTTTAATTTTGGAACTACAATCAATGAAAACATTAAAAAAAGGTTTTGAGGATGTAACTGTAGAAATGGGTTGGAATTATAATCAACAGGATTCAATTAATTGAAATTCCACCATAAAGAGAGCTGTTATCTGCATTAATGAAGTGTATAAACTACATGAATAACATTCCATAAAAAAGGGAAATTAAAATATATTAAATTTCTTCTGTGATAGACTCAGTTTATGTCCTCTTTTGTCCAGGTTTTCTGTAACACTGAAGTTAGAGAAAACCTGCAGAAATGATTTTTTCAGTTTACATTGAAGGGGTTGCTTTCTGGAATCTTTTAAATGTAACAATGTGTAAATGAAATATTAAGCTTAGTAAAGCATTACAATGATCATTCATTCATTCATTCCCAATCCGTTTATCCTAATTAGGGTTGCGGGGTGCTGGAGCCTGTCCCAGTGCTCACTGGTTGAAAGGTGTGAGAACACCCTGGACAGGTCGCCTGTCCCTCGCAGAGCATTACAATGATAAATGTTAAACGATTAATATTAGAAATTAAACATTAAGCACATGATATTTTGCCTGTATGTGCCCTTGTGCTGCATTTCTGAAATTCACAACAGGTGTCACAAGTATTCATGAATTTAGAGGGCATTTGCAGGACAAAGTGACACAAAAAAATGTAATCTCAACTCAAATCACAAAACAGACAGAATTCAGTGCACGAGTAACAGACTATCATAGGCAGAACAGGAAATCATCAATGATTAACGAGGAGGGGGTTAAAAGACAGGAACAGCAATAATACTAGAAGAGGATAACACAGCTTGGTACACTCAGTGGGAATGAGAGACTTCACAAAGAACAAAGCAACAAAGGAGTATATGTACTGGGGGGGGGGATGTTCCAGAGAGCGGGTTTAGTGAAAACTTAGAGTTAGCTAACTCAGAATAAGTAGTAAACCTCCTAATAGAAGAGCCCTATGGCTTTGTTTTGCTAGGAGAATAAGGCCATAGGGCTCTTCTATTAGACGATTTACTACTTATTCTGAGTTACTTAACTCTGAGTTTTCACTAAACCCAATTTCTGGATTACCCCCATGGAGTCTGAATGATAATCAGTCAGTGAGCTGAATGAGCCTGTGGTAAATAAGCTGGTGAAGCCCAGCAATGACAGACTGAATCAGAGGGAGTCGGAGACAAAGGTGGAACAACAAGCAACACTTCAAATCTGAAATAATTTATAATTTTAATTTTGGAATTACAATCGGTGGAAACCATTAAACGAACAAAAAAAGAGTTTGGAAACATGATGGAACACTGGAAATTCACCACAGCAGCCTAATACTGCCTAGGGAGGGTCATTCTCGCTGACAAACAACACTCCACTCAATCAACTTGAGTTTAGCATGTCACATGATCACTTCAGGCTTACTCAAATAAACACCATGGGTTTTATGGGTTTCATAGCCATGAGTCCTGCTACCTCCACATTGTCCTTCATGTCCAACTACAAGCTTACAATGTGTAAACAGCCGGCAACTGTGCGGATGATCAGCACTCCAGCAGGTCGTGTCCAACGATGACAGGACCAGTCCTAATGTGACCTCATAGATAATTTTTTAAATTTCTGTTTATCATCATCATCATCATTTTCTACCGCTTATCCGGGACCGGGTCGCGGTGGCAGCAGGCTGAGGAGGGTAGCCCAGACAACCCTTTCCCCGGCTACATCCACCAGCTCCTCCTGGGGGATCCAAAGGCGTTCCCAGGCCATCCAAGATATATAATTCTCCCAACGTGTCCTGGGTCTTCCCCGGGGGCTCCTCCCAGTTGGTCGTGCCCAGAACACCTCCATAGGGAGGTGCCCAGGAGGCATCCTGACTAGGTGCCCTAACCACCTCAACTGGCTCCTTTAAATGCGGAGGAGCAGCGGCTCTACTCCGAGCTCCTCCCGGGTGTTCGAGCTCCTCACCCTATCCCTACGGGTGCGCCCAGCCACCCTGCAGAGGAAGCTCATTTCTGCCACTTGTATCCGCGATCTCATTCTTTCGGTCACTACCCAGAGCTCGTGACCATAGGTGAGGGTTGGAACAAAGATCGACTGGTAAATTGAGAGCCTTGCCTTCTGACTCAGCTCCTTCTTCACTACGACGGTCCGGTACAACGACCGCATGACTCCCGCCGCCACCCCGATCCACCTGTCGATCTCCCGCTCCATTTTACCCTCACTCGTGAACAAGACCCCGAGATACTTGAACTTGAGGCAGAAACTCAGTCCCAACTCGGAGGGGGCAAGCCACCTTTTTCCGGCATAGGACCATGGCCTCGGACTTGGAGGTGCTGATCCTCATCCCGACCACTTCACACTCAGCTGCGAACCGCCCCAATGCGTGCTGGAGGTCACAGTTTGATGAGGCCAACAGAACCACATCATCTGCAAAAAGCAGAGACGCAATCCTGAGGCCACTGTACTGGACACCCTCCTCACCCCGACTGCGCCTTGAGATCCTGTCCATGAAAATTAAGAACAAGATCGGAGACAAGGTACAGCCCTGGCGGAGTCCAATACTCACTGGGAATGAGTTTGACTTTGTGCCGAGAATACGGACACAGCTCTCACTATGGTTATACAGGGACCGAATGGCTCGCAGCAGCGAACCTGGCACCCCATACTCCCGCAGTACCCCCCACAGGACACCCCAGGGAACATGATCATAAGCCCTCTCCAGGTCCACAAAACACATGTAGACCGGGTTGGCAAATTCCCATGATCCCTCCAGTATCCGTGCAAGGGTGAACAGCTGGTCCGCTGTTCCACGGCCAGGGCGGAATCCACATTGTTCCTCCTGGATCCGAGGTTCGACAATCGGCTGCAGTCTCCTTTCCAGTACCCTGGAGTAGGCTTTCCCAGGGAGGCTGAGCAGTGTGATACTCCGATAATTGGAGCACATTCTCTGGTCCCCTTTTTTAATAATGGGGACCACCACCCCGTCTGCCACTCCACAGGCACTGTCCCTAACTCCCTTGCAATGTTGAAGAGGCGTGTCAGCCATGACAGCCCAACAACATCCAAAGCCTTCAGCATTTCAGGGCGGATCTCATCCACTCCTGGCGCCTTGCCACTGCGGAGTTTTCTAACTGCCTCAGTGACCTCTACCAGAGAGATGGGTGACGACCCTCCTGAATCTCCTCTGTGGAGGGCGTGTCAGTCGGGTTTAGGAGCTCCTCAAAGTATTCCTTCCACCGTCCGACCACATCCTCAGCTGAGGTCAGGACCTCCCCATCCCTGCTGAGAACAGCCTGGACGAGGCCCTGCCTGCCCCTCCTAAGTCGCCTGACGGTTTGCCAGAACCTCTTTGAGGCCAACCGAAAGTCCATTTCCATGGCCTCCCCAAACTCCTCCCATACCCGAGTTTTTGCTTCCATGACAGCTGTCGCTGCAGCCCTTTTGGCATGCCGGTACCTCTCAGCCAATTCCGGAGTCCCCCGTGCTAGCCAAGCCCGGAAGGCCTCCTTCTTCAGCCTGACGGCTTCCCTCACCGGTGGCGTCCACCACCGGGTCCTTGGGTTGCCGCCACGACAGGCACCGACGACCGTCTGGCCACAGCTCAAAGCTGCCGCTTCAACAATGGAGGCTCTAAACAGGGTCCATTCGGACTCCAGGTCCCCAGTCTCCCTCGGGATTAGGGAGAAACTCCTCCGGAGGTGTGAGTTGAAGATCTTCCGTACAGGGTCCTCAGTCAGCCGTTCTCAGTTCACCCTCACTATGCGCTTGGGTTTACCAGGTCTGTCCGGCAGCCTCCCCCGCCATCTGATCCGACTCACCACCAGGTGGTGATCAGTTGACAGCTCTGCCCCTCTCTTCACCCGAGTGTCCAGCACATACGGCCGCAGGTCTGATGAGACGACTACAAAGTCGATCATCAACCGTTGGCCTAAGGAGCTCTGGTACCAGGTACATTTATGAGCCGCCTTATGCTCGAACATGGTGTTCGTTATGGACAATCCATGACTCGCACAGAAGTCCAACAACAAAGCACCACTTGGGTTCAGATCGGGTAGGCCGTTCCTCCCAATCACTCCCCTCCAAGTCTGTCCATCATTGCCAACATGAGCATTGAAGTCTCCCAGTAGAACTACAGAGTCCCCAGATGGTGTCTTCACTAGGACACTTTCCAGTGTATCTAGGAAGGCTGGGTACTCTGAGCTGCCGTTCAGCGCGTACGCCGTCACGACAGTCAGAGATTTCCCCCCTGCAACCTGAAGGCGCAGTGAGGCGACCCTTTCGTTCACCGGGACAAACTCCAACACAGCGGCGCTCAGTCGGGGGCTAACAAGTAACCCCACACCTGCCCGTCGCCTCTCACCCCAGGCAACTCCAGAGAAGGACAGAGTCCAGCCCCCATCCAGGAGTTTGGTTCCAGAGCCAAGGCTGTGCGTAGAGGTGAGCCCAACTATATCTAGTTGGTATCGCTCCACCTCCAGCAACAAGTTCCGGCTCCTTCCCCCCCAGAGAGGTGACATTCCACGTACCAAAAGCCAGTTTCTGTACTGTAAGTCCAGTCTGCTGAGGCCCTCGCCCCATCCTGCCACCTGTGTGGCATCGCACCCGGCCCCTATTTCTCCCCTCACAGGTGGTGGGCCCACGAGAGGGCAGCCCCACGTTTCTCATTCGGGCTGAGCCTGGCTGGACCCCGAGGCAGGTCCAGCCACCAGGCACTCGTCTACAAGCTCCCCTCCCAGGCCTGGCTCCAGGAGGGGGCCCCTATCTCCCTATTCCGGGCGAGGTGCCTGTATCTATGTGGGTGCTGATCATAAGGGCTTTCAGAATCGCTTTTTGCGATTTCTGTTTATGTAACAATATATCAATAAATCCAACCTCCTGGGGGGTATTCCAGAGAGCAGGTTTAGTGAAAACGCTGACTTAGTTAACTCAGAGTAAGTAGTAAAACTCCTAATAGAAGAGCACTATGGCTTCATTCTCCTAGCGTTGGGCTTTGTTTTGCTAGAAGAATAAATAAATGAATGATGGACATAATTTATTACTTGTTTTATGCTTATTTTTATTTTGTACTTTTGAAAATGTGAGTATATTAAATGCCTGATACTTCAAGAATATCACTCAAGCTATTTTTTTCATGGGTGACTTGCACTAGTCATTCCTTCATGTTTGTATCTTAGTTTTAACTCAAGTATTGTATCTGAATGCTTCTACAACCCTGCTCTTCCCCTTCTTTAGTGAAATAGCCACATAGCTTTCCCTTTAGTATATACTGTACATGTATTGATTACTTTTATAAGTGTATACGTGTTCTCCATGGTAATTAAATTAAGGTAGTGTGGGGCCTAGCAGAATTTTTTTTTTATGGGCATAAGGTCTGAAGAGACTCACAAGTAACTCACAGAAGCATGCATAACTGTTTGTCTTTGTACACACTTACAAAACCATCTTTCTTACAAAACCTTTACCTTAACCCCTACACAGATGGTCATTTCACCTGGTCATTTATGTTCATTTATTGGTGTCATAATTCTGAGGGCTCAGCAGAAACACCAGAAAGCACTTGCTTTTTCTCTCAGATGTAGGTAAAAGGTATTTCTTATCCGAGAGACGCAAGGCCAAAGGCCTCGTGTGGCCTGGGTATATCTGGGTGCAAGAAATCGTTTTCTTTGGTCAGTAACATCATGACTCAGTCTGGGTAACATCATGTGCATAGTGTGCAGGAGAGCCTCCTCTTCGCTCCTGCTTCGCCTGTATCATCATTTCAACTTCAGTAAAGAATACTACTACCAAAAAGAAACGTTGTGCCTTTTTATTATTTTAACAGCAAAACATGCCAATGCCCAACAATAGTAAATTTAATATTTTTTTCCTACCACAACTGTTGACGTTTTAATAAATGATTACATTTCCAAATTTAAGGTGCAATAATTTTGAAGCTGATATGTCGAGATTTGTCAAGACTTATAAAGATACCCACAGCACCTGCACACTCCATGGCACAACTGACCTTACTCTGAACTTTGTGGTGTTTGGGTGTCACACAGTAATGTAAACTGTGTGTCAAAGTGAGTAGAATGTTTTGAAAATTAGAAAAACATATTTTCAACTTATGTAGGTCAGTTGGTTTTCAGTCTGAAGCTCCAAGAGATGTGTGGGGATTGTGGAATGGTGAGCATTTTTTGCTTTGAAACTTTCAACAATTCTTTGTACTGTGTGCTTTTAATCTTGTGTTCCTTAGTATATTTTGCTAAATGTGTCTTTCCCTCCTTGCTACAATATGTTTTCTTCATACTTTAACTTTGTAATAAACAGTAACCAGGGCATTCCGCTCCTTACTTGTGCCACAGACTCAAGAGAACACCTGAGAATCTGAGTACACAAAAGTAGAGAACATGAACATGTGATTTTGAAAACACCCATTGCATTCTTCTGGGAACAGGGTCATTTCCTGGACATAGAGACACCTGCCTCTACACTGGATTATAGCCATTATAGAAGGATATATATGCTTATGCAGAATGTGTGATCCCTGCTTGTAGATCAACATGCTGCCATTTCCATTCATCTTCACTTGTGTCTTGAATTGGTCTTGTATTGCAGCTACTCCTCATTAGGAAATATTTGTAAAATTTGTAAAATCTTTTTTTTTGTTCAAGCTAATATTTAATCATAAAAGTAAAAGCATTTAATGAGGTATAGCACTGAAGCCTCATGGTTTTATGAGAAAGGTAAGCATGACTTTAGTAACTATGTTTTTACTACTTTTCGTGCCTGAAAGATTATTTCAGTTGAAATATTCAATCATTCATGCAATTGTATTCTTTTTTTTCCAACATTTTTCCTTGTACGTGAAAAAAAGAAGACATTTCAAGATGCCCATACAGCCAGTCTCTGGGAACACAACATTTGTGCGTCCATCCACATTTTATATTAATGGATTTTCTAACGTCCCACATGCAAAGTATTATTATATATTTCTCTGCCTTGTCTACACCACAACGGTCCTTGGGAACTCCTTTATAATGTGTACTGTATGCTTAGCACGCAGCCTTCACACAGCGAAGTACATTGCCGTGTTTAACTTGGCTGTGACTGACTTGGGTGGAAGTACTGCTCTGATTCCGAGGCTTGTGGACACATTTTTGTTTGAACACCAGTACATATCTTATGAGGCTTGTTTGGCCAACATGTTTTTTGTTTTCTTTTTCATGACTCTGCAGTCTCTCACTCTGCTTGCTTTGGCTTATGATAGAGTGGTTGCAATTTGTTTTCCTCTCAGATACCATGCAATTGTCACTAAAACAGCGATGGCTTTGATCATTGGATGTATGTGGGTGTTTACAACAGCTCTAGTTGCTTCTGTTGTAGAACTGATTACCAGACTCTCTTTTTGTCGATCTACTGTTGTTAACAGCTATTTTTGTGACCATGGGCCAATTTGTGCACTGGCCTGTAATGATAACTCCTTGAATATCATCATGGCCTATGTCGGTATGGTCACAATCCTTTGCATTCCATTGATGTTAATAGGTATTTCATATGCTTGCATAGCTTTGGCATTACTGAGAATTGCACAAGGAACTGGGCATATCAAAGCCATGAAAACCTGTACATCCCATTTGATATTAGTAGCCATGTTCTACCTGCCACTTTTATTCATAAACATAGCAGCTGTCATGTCAAGACTAGACCCTAATGTCAGGATAATCAATTACTCTCTCACACAAACAATACCATCCATGCTGAATCCTATTATATACACAGTTAAGACAGAGGAGGTCAGGCAGTCTATTAGAGGACTCTACAAAAGAGCCATGGTAAATAAAACAGTAGATAAAAATATGAAGAGCACCGCAGATAAATAAAATCCTGTAATGTGATACATTACAATGTGATATTCAAGCAGTGAGTGCTTGCGAAGGAAACAGAGAGATTTTAAACCTTAAGGACTTGTTTTAAGCTATGGAATAAAACCATATTGAGCATATAATTTGCTCAGCCAAGTTAAATGAGCCATACTCAAATACTGCTGGTCTGGAATTTTACAACTTAAATGAATTTCAGTCCCAATCTTGAGTGCAAATCAATTATAGATGGAATTGTGAGAAAGGAATGTGATTTGTGTATTGAGTGTCATCGTGTGACTTTACCTACATTTTAAATAAAAATGTACTCTTATCACTCCAGCAACACCAACCTGTTTGCTTGTAACAAGAGAATAGTTTCCTTTCTTGTTGTTCAGCTTGAATAATTTTAGGCACTTTGACAATTTAGATTAAATTTAGATAAGGCTTTAGGGCAATTCAAATGAAAACTGATGCATTCTAATTCCAGTTTTTGGAATTTGAATTTACAGTGACACAAGTTTTCAAATCTGACATAAATTTTAATTTTGGAACTAATCTCAACTCAAATCACAAAACAGACAGAATTCAGTGCACGAGTAACAGACTATCATAGGCAGAACAGGAAATCATCAATGATTAACGAGGTAGGGTTAAAAGACAGGAACAGCAATAATACTAGAAGAGGATAACACAGCTTGGTACACTCAGTGGGAATGAGAGACTTCACAAAGAACAAAGCAACAAAGGAGTATATGTACTGGGGGGGGGGTGTTCCAGAGAGCGGGTTTAGTGAAAACTTAGAGTTGGCACTGCGTGAAAAGTGGTGTATTTGGAAATATCCGGACAAAGTAAACTTCCGCTAAACCTGCTGTTTCCCGGAGGTATTCGGATGCCCGCAGAACTTTGTCATGCAGACCTGAAAACTCCCGCAAATGTCCGAATACAGCTGTTAGATGGCAGTTTTCAGGCATCCGCGTGACCACAGTCGTTAGCTGATGGCTTGGCCTTTCAAATGCTAATAACAGTCAGTGGTCTAGGTGGGACTGGGTATGGAAGCCTGCCCCCCTTCCTCACTGTAACTTTCTATCAGTTAGCCTATATGTAATATTTAGCCGATATTTTGATAACCACACAAACTTCTTAGGTGTTGCATGGTGTATAATATAGCAGTGGTAGGCCCATGTAGCCTTTAATGTCATTGCTCTGTCGTGCAGCTAAATTACAATGGACACTTCAAATGGAGCATACAAAAACACACTGAAAACATAATTTAAAAAAAGTCTAAATGAGAGGTTCATTAATTACATATTTGATGGTTATGCAACTGTCCTTTACTTGGGGTCAAAGGTACAGGGTGACCAGATTCAAACAGACCAAATGGGGGACAAGTAGTAAGTTTGAGTGGGACAATGTGGGACATGCTGAGAGATGATGTAAAACTTAGATATAATGTCAGTCTAACTGAATAAGAAACACTTATATACACTTGTATTGATAGACATCCAACATGCATTGGCCATTACAGGCCCATCAAAGGCAACTGTACTTAAGCAAAGCAGCAGGCATCATACAGCTCAAGTCTTTCAAGTTAAACCCCTGACCAAATCCAACTATAAGAATAAATAAGGCTCAAAATAAAATATTACATAAAATAAAACAATTTCAATGCAAATCTTTATATCAAGCCAAAATCTCTATTGGATGGGTAGCATGGTCAGAAGGGATAGAAGTACTTTTTCCTTTCTTTTTGACCATGACGTCGGCTGACAGCGTTTATCTTCATATCTGTAAAGTTTTACTAAGTTTGGTTTTTGTGACTTAGCAAAGAAATTCGTCGGCCCCACAGCTGCACAGTTTGATTGACGGCCGCCACAGATTCTTGATGACCGCCCTCAACGCTCTCCTCTCAGCCATTTGGTGAAAGCAAGGCTTTTAAAAAAACTCGCCTATGTTGCATTTTTACTGCTTTTGACATAGCGCTATTAAATAGATTAGAAACTATGCTCATGTGCAGGCGGGTAAAATAATGGATCCATATATTTTTTTATTTCTGACAGTTAAAAACCAAACGACCAGCGAAAATGCGGGACATTATCTCAGTATGAGGGATGCGGGACAAAGGATACAGGAAAAAAAAAAAAAAAGTTTACAGGGCATAGGAGTTTTTGTTGTTGATTCTCGCTTGTTTGTTCGGAATGTTTCTCCTCAGTACGAGGACGCGCCCCGTTTTCAAACCACCCACTTAGAATCTGAGGTTGAGTCCTGTCCAATCAGTTTTCTGTGCGTGCATGGCGTAGGGTGACAGTAACCAATAGCATTGTGTGCAACTGCAGCGCGAAATTTGCTTTGGGGAAGGGGTTACCTGTAGTAAGGTAAGGAGAAGCGAGTCACTGAAGGATTACAGAAGTTGTACTCCGTATTCTGTCGATAGTGTGCATTTTGAAGATGGCTTGCAAAAGAACACTTAAGTTTTCGAACGGACAGCGGAGTGGAGAGGCTACTCGTGCGCCGTGAATATCCAATTTTTCCAACGCCGAGTCCGAACGAAAACAAACAACTGGTGTCCCCGTTAAATGCATTTTTAAGAAGATGTCTGAACAGCAGTAAACGTTCATGGAGAATGTTATTCGGCGGTTGGACAGGATGGAGTCCCATCAAAGAGGCGCAAGAGGAGTCTGCCCGAGAAAAGAAGACGAGCGGGGAATAACTCTGTTTCGGTAAGTTTATTTCTGTAGCCTTCTGGCTTTCGTCTTTGACTGCCGCGCATTCTGATACGTTCACATTTCTTTATCTGCTTTATCCCTTAATGTGGTTGAATTTAACTCTTGTATTAATTTTGCTTCTACAGGAAGCTGTGCGGAGAATGCATAATGCTGAAAACAACACGCACAGATATGATCGACAGACAAGGTAGGACAGCGTGTTTTGTTGGTAGACTATATCGTCGCGATTGTTTCATAGCAGTGCTTGGAATACTCAACGAACTTTTAATCAGTCTTCCTTTCTTCTCCGTTTTTTTTCTCTCTAGCATCCTGAAAGACCGATTGAGACTATTCGAAAGAGTTACCGGGTGAAACCAGAGAACAAAGAGGGGGGCAGGATCGCCACTCGAACGAGGCAAAGGAGGAGAAGAGTAAGTCAAAACATCATTTCCCTAGTAGTTCTTAGACTTTTTCTCCATTTGCTATTTTCAGTGATCTAATTTCTGTTTTCACTGTGTTTTGCATCTGCTCAAGGCCAGAGCTAGTGTTCTTTAAACTGAGGAAGAGGCTGCCATATGGAGGACCGCATCAGTAGATATCATTTCTGAAGGGGACGCCGCCATCTTGGATGGAAGGCCAGCGTGGGTCCTCCCGCCTAGCACAGAGTTGTCTGCACTGTGTGGGGTGCTACAGAATAGAGACCACGGAAGCTGGGTTGTTACTGGGAATGCTCAACATTTAGAGTTTCATTTATGCTCCCAAAAAGCATTTGTATTATATACTATGATATTACAGTATATTCTGTTCTAATGTATTCTATTCTGTTATATATTGTACACTGATATATATATATATATATATAAAATTGTCAATTTATATGCCTTATATTATACTGTATTTGCTTTATTTATAATAAAATTTGTGTTTGCCAGACTATCTATACAATCTACCTATGAACATAAAACAACACCACCACCAATAATAATAATATTAATAATTATTATTATATAAACCATATGAATTCATGTCTGGGGACCCACAATGGACCAATGGGGAAGGGTTTTAGGGGAGGGGCAAGACATTGCTCCACCAATCCAAAGAAAGACTTTTGACCAATTGCAGGATACCTGGTGGCCCAAGGTGTGAAGTGCAAATGTTCCCTTCCAAGCACCCCCAAGGGATTATTCACCATGGCAACTAAGGGCTCTAGGCAGACCCCAAAACACGGTACATATTCAGGAGTATTCCATGCCGCGTAACAGAGCTGCAAACTGCTGGATACAGCTGATAATCTGTGGAGTATCCGGGAATATACAGGAGTATTCCAGGCCGAATACACCTCTTTTCACGCAGTGTGGCTAACTCAGAGTAAGTAGTAAACCTCCTAATAGAAGAGCCCTATGGCTTTGTTTTGCTAGGAGAATGAGGCCATAGGGCTCTTCTATTAGAAGGTTTCCTACTTATTCTGAGTTAACTAACTCTGAGTTTTCACTAAACCCAATTTCTGGATTACCCCCGTGGAGTCTGAATGATAATCAGTCAGTGAGCTGAATGAGCCTGTGGTAAATAAGCTGGTGAAGCCCAGCAATGACAGACTGAATCAGAGGGAGTCGGAGACAAAGGTGGAACAACAAGCAACACTTCAAATCTGAAATAATTTATAATTTTAATTTTGGAATTACAATCAGTGGAAACCATTAAATGAACAAAAAAAAAGAGTTTGGAAACATGATGAAACATTGGAAATTCACCACAGCAACCTAATACTGCTTAGGGAGGGTCATTCTCACTGACAAACAACACTCCACTCAATCAACTTGAGTTTAGCATGTCACATGATCAGGTCAGGTTTCATAGCCATGAGTCCTGCTACTTCCACATTGTCCTTCATGTCCAAGCTTTAAATGTGTAAACAGCCGACAACTGTGTGGATGATCAGCACTCCAGCAGATCGTGTCCAATGATGACAGGACCAGTCCTAATGTGACCTCATAGATCATTTTTTAAATTTCTGTTTATGTAACAATATATCAATAAATCCAACCTCCTGGGGGGTATTCCAGAAAGCAGGTTTAGTGAAAACGCTGATTTACTTAACTCAGAGTAAGTAGTAAAACTCCTAATAGAAGAGCCCTATGGCTTCATTCTCCTAGCATTGGGCTTTGTTTTGCTAGAAGAATAAATAAATGAATGATGGACATCATTTATTACTTGTTTGATGCTTATTTTTATTTTGTACTTTTGAAAATGTGAGTATATTAAATGCCTGATACTTCAAGAATATGACTCAAGTTATTTTTTTCATGGGTGACTTGCACCAGTCAATTTTTCATGTCTGTGTCTTAGTTTTAACTCAATTATTGTATTTGAATGCTTCTACAACCCTGCTCTTCCCCTTCTTTAGTGAATAGCCACATAGCTTTCCCTTTAGTATATACTGTACATGTATTGATTACTTTTATAAGTGTATACGTGTTCTCCATGGTAATTAAATTAAGGTAGTGTGGGGCCTAGCAGAATTTTTTTTACGGACATAAGGTCTGAAGAGACTCACAAGTAACTCACAGAAGCATGCATAACTGTTTGTCTTTGTACACACTTACAAAACCATCTTTCTTACAAAACCTTTACCTCAACCCCTACACAGATGGTCATTTTCACCTGGTCATTTATGTTCATTTATTGGTGTCATAATTCTGACTGCTCAGCAGAAACACCAGAAAGCACTTGCTTTTTCTCTCAGATGTAGGTAAAAGGTATTTCTTATCCGAGAGACGCAAGGCCAAAGGCCTCGTGTGGCCTGGGTATATCTGGGTGCAAGAAATCGTTTTCTTTGGTCAGTAACATCATGACTCAGTCTGGGTAAAATCATGTGCATAGTGTGCAGGAGAGCCTCCTCTTCGCTCCTGCTTCGCCTGTATCATCATTTCAACTTCAGTAAAGAATACTACTACCAAAAAGAAACGTTGTGCCTTTTTATTATTTTAACAGCAAAACATGCCAATGCCCAACAATAGTAAATTTAATATTTTTTTCCTACCACAACTGTTGACGTTTTAATAAATGATTACATTTCCAAATTTAAGGTGCAATAATTTTGAAGCTGATATGTCGAGATTTGTCAAGACTTATAAAGATACCCACAGCACCTGCACACTCCATGGCACAACTGACCTTACTCTGAACTTTGTGGTGTTTGGGTGTCACACAGTAATGTAAACTGTGTGTCAAAGTGAGTAGAATGTTTTGAAAATTAGAAAAACATATTTTCAACTTATGTAGGTCAGTTGGTTTTCAGTCTGAGGCTCCAAGAGATGTGTGGGGATTGTGGAATGGTGAGCATTTTTTGCTTTGAAACTTTCAACAATTCTTTGTACTGTGTGCTTTTAATCTTGTGTTCCTTAGTATATTTTGCTAAATGTGTCTTTCCCTCCTTGCTACAATATGTTTTCTTCATACTTTAACTTTGTAATAAACAGTAACCAGGGCATTCCGCTCCTTACTTGTGCCACAGACTCAAGAGAACACCTGAGAATCTGAGTACATAAAAGTAGAGAACATGAACATGTGATTTTGAAAACACCCATTGCATTCTTCTGGGAACAGGATCATTCCCTGGACATAGAGACGCCTGCCTCTACACTGGATTATAGCCATTATAGAAGGATATATATGCTTATGCAGAATGTGTGATCCCTGCTTGTAGATCAACATGCTGCCATTTCCATTCATCTTCACTTGTGTCTTGAATTGGTCTTGTATTGCAGCTACTCCTCATTAGGAAATATTTGTAAAATTTGTAAAATATTTTTTTTGTTCAAGCTAATATTTAATCATAAAGGTAAAAGCATTTAATGAGGTATACCACTGAAGCCTCATGGTTTTATAAGAAAGGTAAGCATGACTTTAGTAACTATGTTTTTACTACTTTTCATCCCTGAAAGATTATTTCAGTTGAAATATTCAATCATTCATGCAACTGTATTCTTTTTTTTCAGACATTTTTCCTTGTACGTGAAAAAAGGAGACATTTCAAGATGCCCATACAGCCAGTCTCTGTGAACACAACATTTGTACGTCCATCCACATTTTATATTAATGGATTTTCCAATGTCCCACATGCAAAGTATTATTATATATTTCTCTGCCTTGTCTACACCACAACGGTCCTTGGGAACTCCTTTATAATGTGTACTATAAGCCTGGCCCGTACTCTTCACACAGCGAAGTACATTGCCGTGTTTAACTTGGCTGTGACTGACTTGGGCGGAAGTACTGCTCTGATTCCGAGGCTTGTGGACACATTTTTGTTTGAACACCAGTACATATCATATGAAGCTTGCTTGGCCAACATGTTTTTTGTTTTCTTTTTCATGACTCTGCAGTCTCTCACTCTGCTTGCTTTGGCTTATGACAGAGTGGTTGCAATTTGTTTTCCTCTCAGATACCATGCAATTGTCACTAAAACAACTATGGCTTTGATCACTGGATGTATCTGGATGTTTTCAACAGTTCTAATTGCTTCCACTGTAGCACTGATTACCAGACTCTCTTTTTGTCGATCTACTGTTGTTAACAGCTATTTTTGTGACCATGGGCCAATTTATGCACTGGCCTGTAATGATAACTCCTTGAATATCATCATGGCCTATGTCTGTTTTGCTGTAATCATTTGCATTCCATTGATGTTAATAGGTATTTCATATGCTTGCATAGCTTTTGCATTACTGAGAATTGCACAGGGAACTGGGCGTATCAAAGCCATGAAAACCTGTACATCCCATTTGATATTAGTGGCCATACTCTACCTGCCAGTTTTATTCATAAACATAGCAGCTGTGGTGTCAAGACTAGACCCTAATGTCAGGATAATCAATTACTCTCTCACACAAACAATACCATCCATGCTGAATCCTATTATATACACAGTTAAGACAGAGGAGGTCAGGCAGTCTATTAGAGGACTCTACAAAAGAGCCATGGTAAATAAAACAGTAGACAAAAATATGAAGAATTCCAGAGCAAAATAAAATCCTGTAATGCAAGCTACTTTGTAATGCAATGGAGGGAAGCCTTTAGGTAGGGGCATGGCCCTTTCAAGGCTTGCTGCTGAGAGAAAACATTTAGGGTTTTATATCATTCAAAAGCAAAATTAATAACATAAAACGAGGACTTCTCTGACTTGGATTTACAAAAACGTAATGGGTAAAATAGAGTTAATGAGGAGATGTGACTTAAAATATTTAGTTTCTACATTTGAATTTTTTTTCTCCATTTTTGCTTAGTCCATGCTCTTCTGCATGTTTGAGGTGCTTCACCTAAAATCGTAATATTCTTCTCCCTTTTCTCCCATTTGAAACTGTCATTTAGCAGTATTGTGTACCATACTTAAGTGAAACTTCGAAAATAAACAAAATATACAATGTGATGTTTTTTTTTACCTCACTATAGCATGTTTTAGTACAATATAGGGCTCAGCTGAGACTGACATACTCCATTCTATATTTATATTATCATCACGATTAATCACGGTAATCATTTAAGTCATGTAAATTGAATTGATATCACAGGAGATACTGGAACTGGAATTATGGTAAACGGAACTGAATTTGATGAAATTCAATGAAATTCCATACCGAAGAAAGATTGTACTAGACTAAACATAAGAATGCAGATAACATTTCAATATGTAAAACTTGTGTAGCGCCTCTAGTCCTAACCAGTTGTAGTAGTGAAGACACTAACATCTACCTAGGTTCAGGGAGTGGTATGCCTTGACTAACTCACGGGGAGAGTTGATGTTGAGTTGAACCCCTGCCATTTATATTGCTTTACCACAACACATAACATACACAGTGCACACAGAGCGCTGAACCTTGTATATAAAGAAATGGGGAAAAAAACAGAGCTCTTTCCAATGCCAAATGAAAATGGGAGAACAAATAAAGTCTCTTTTGAGTTGCAACCCTCGATGACTGCTCCTTTAAATATAGGAGTTTGAGATCCAAAGGGTTCAAGTCCTTGTCCTTGTGTGTGTATTGGACGTACTACTATTCTGACTATTTCTGCCTGGGTAGAGGAAATAGTGTGTATGGTCTCTTATCTGGTGTCCGGATGAACGCATCGAGCTAGTCAGACATCTCCTGGGAACAGATCCTATGGCAGGCCACACCGCTTCCACGACCGTCCACAGTCTCGCTGGGCTGGCCTCACGATCATGGAATCCTCCAGATTCTATCTGGTAGTTCAAAAACCCATGAGAGTTATTACTCCACAGAACTGCCTTTCTCACGCTCACAGCTGGGATTCTGATAAAAGACAGCTTATTAGCGTTGATATATGGAAACAGTCCAAAATTTAGGACTATTGTGTGGCGTTTCGTACCGAAATCATTACGTTGGTTCACAGCACATTTACAAGAAGAGACCTCCAGCAGAAATAATGACTGCACATAGTGTTCTCTACCATTTCAGATGTGCATTATACGCTCCCCTCAGGAGCAGCATGCCACTACACCTCTACATGACATACTGGGTACTAGTTGCCCTATATTTCAAATGGGTTACACTTGTATTGATTCTGAATAACTTGATCATAATGTTATTACACTTACAGTTAAGCCCAAAATTATTCATACCCATGCCAAATTATGATTTATAGTGAATTTTTATTTGACCAATAAATTATTTATTTATTTGTTTGTTTGCTTGTTGTCGTTTGTATAACCAGGTTAAAAAGTGCACATTTGTTTTTTTTATTATTGTATGAAACTTCACCAAATCCTGACATGATTGCTATTGTCCTATTTTATGTTTGTAAATAATGTGTTTATGTAATGTGTTTAACTTCAGCACTGAGTTGTAGCACCTGTACTGCCTCTTTAAGACACTGCTGTTAGTAGTTGTCATAACTGTGTCGCTCTCAGTCTGCGGTTGTTGAACTGAGGAGAGGTTGCTGATGTCCTGTGTGTGTGCGTGAGAGCTGCATGTCAAACATTTTTTTCGTTCTGTGTTAATTTGTGCAGACGGTATCTCTTCTTGAATAAAAACACAACAACTGGAATCATCAGTGTGATCATTATCCGGTCAAGTTAAGCAGACCATCGAACACAATGCAGATTACAGAAGCTAAGTTAACGGAGGTGCAGATAGAAGATGGAACACCCCAGTTACATTTGCATGCTTGTTTGTTTTCTTACATTTTTATTAAAAATGCCATGTCCAAAATGATGCATACCCCTTGAAATTATCACAAATGTTTGAGAAAGTGCAAGCTTTTATACCATTCCAAACGGCCCTAGTAATTTCTACCATGTTCTACAGCATTCTCATCAGCTGTAAACTGAGAACAGTTGACGCAGAAGTTCTCTAGTTAGTTACCATTAAATTACAAGTCGTGGCGAAAACTAAAGAACTTAGTGAGGACCTCCGGTTGCACATTGTGGCTGCTAACAAGACAGGGAAAGGCTACCTTAGTGGAAATTCCAGTTGAAAATCCAGTAGCTAGTCTATTGAAATGAACTGGTCTCAAAAAATGTTCCCCATTCCACAATCCCCACACATCTCCTAGAGCTTCAAACTAAACACTAAATAAATCCCATTTAATATTAGTGGCCATGCTCTACCTGCCAGTTTTATTCATAAACATAGCAGCTGTCATGTCAAGACTAGACCCTAATGTCAGGATAATCAATTACTCTCTCACACAAACAATACCATCCATGCTGAATCCTATTATATACACAGTTAAGACAGAGGAGGTCAGGCAGTCTATTAGAGGACTCTACAAAAGAGCCATGGTAAATAAAACAGTAGATAAAAATATGAAGAGCACCGCAGATAAATAAAATCCTGTAATGTGATACATTACAATGTGATATTCAAGCAGTGAGTGCTTGCGAAGGAAACAGAGAGATTTTAAACCTTAAGGACTTGTTTTAAGCTATGGAATAAAACCATATTGAGCATATAATTTACTCAGCCAAGTTAAATGAGCCATACTCAAATACTGCTGGTCTGGAATTTTACAACTTAAATGAATTTCAGTCCCAATCTTGAGTGCAAATCAATTATAGATGGAATTGTGAGAAAGGATGTGATTTGTGTATTGAGTATCATCGTGTGCCTTTACCTACATTTTAAATAAAAATGTACTCTTATCACTCCAGCAACACCAACCTGTTTGCTTGTAACAAGAGAATAGCTTCCTTTCTTGTTGTTCAGCTTGAATAATTTTAAAAACTTTGACAATTTAGATTAAATTTAGATGAGGCTTTAGGGCAAGTCAAATGAAAACTGATGCATTCTAATTCCAGTTTTTGGAATTTGAATTTACAGTGACACCAGTTTTCAAATCTGACATAAATTTTAATTTTGGAACTACAATCAATGAAAACATTAAAAAAAGTTTTGAGGATGTAACTGTAGAAATGGGTTAGAATTATAATCAACAGGATTCAATTAATTGAAATTCCACCATAAAGAGAGCTGTTATCTGCATTAATGAAGTGTGTAAACTACATGAATAACATTCCATAAAAAAGGGAAATTAAAGTATATTAAATTTCTTCTGTGGTAGACTCAGTTTATGTCCTCTTTTGTCCAGGTTTTCTGTAACATCGAAGTATTTCTTATCCGAGAGACGCAAGGCCAAAGGCCTCGTGTGGCCTGGGTATATCTGGGTGCAAGAAATCTTTGGTCAGTAACATCATGACTCAGTCTGGGTAACATCATGTGCATAGTGTGCAGGAGAGCCTCCTCTTCGCTCCTGCTTCGCCTGTATCATCATTTCAACTTCAGTAAAGAATACTACTACCAAAAAGAAACGTTGTGCCTTTTTATTATTTTAACAGCAAATCATGCCAATGCCCAACAATAGTAAATTTAATATTTTTTTCCTACCACAACTGTTGACGTTTTAATAAATTATTACATTTCCAAATTTAAGGTGCAATAATTTTGAAGCTGATTTGTCGAGATTTGTCAAGACTTATAAAGATACCCACAGCACCTGCACACTCCATGGCACAACTGACCTTACTCTGAACTTTGTGGTGTTTGGGTGTCACACAGTAATGTAAACTGTGTGTCAAAGTGAGTAGAATGTTTTGAAAATTAGAAAAACATATTTTCAACTTATGTAGGTCAGTTGGTTTTCAGTCTGAGGCTCCAAGAGATGTGTGGGGATTGTGGAATGGTGAGCATTTTTTGCTTTGAAACTTTCAACAATTCTTTGTACTGTGTGCTTTTAATCTTGTGTTCCTTAGTATATTTTGCTAAATGTGTCTTTCCCTCCTTGCTACAATATGTTTTCTTCATACTTTAACTTTGTAATAAACAGTAACCAGGGCATTCCGCTCCTTACTTGTGCCACAGACTCAAGAGAACACCTGAGAATCTGAGTACACAAAAGTAGAGAACATGAACATGTGATTTTGAAAACACCCATTGCATTCTTCTGGGAACAGGGTCATTTCCTGGACATAGAGACGCCTGCCTCTACACTGGATTATAGCCATTATAGAAGGATATATATGCTTATGCAGAATGTGTGATCCCTGCTTGTAGATCAACATGCTGCCATTTCCATTCATCTTCACTTGTGTCTTGAATTGGTCTTGTATTGCAGCTACTCCTCATTAGGAAATATTTGTAAAATTTGTAAAATATTTTTTTTGTTCAAGCTAATATTTAATCATAAAGGTAAAAGCATTTAATGAGGTATACCACTGAAGCCTCATGGTTTTATGAGAAAGGTAAGCATGACTTTAGTAACTATGTTTTTACTACTTTTCATCCCTGAAAGATTATTTCAGTTGAAATATTCAATCATTCATGCAATTGTATTCTTTTTTTCAGACATTTTTCCTTGTACGTGAAAAAAAGAAGACATTTCAAGATGCCCATACAGCCAGTCTCTGGGAACACAACATTTGTGCGTCCATCCACATTTTATATTAATGGTTTTTCTAACGTCCCACATGCAAAGTATTATTATATATTTCTCTGCCTTGTCTACACCACAACGGTCCTTGGGAACTCCTTTATAATGTGTACTGTATGCTTAGCACGCAGCCTTCACACAGCGAAGTACATTGCCGTGTTTAACTTGGCTGTGACTGACTTGGGTGGAAGTACTGCTCTGATTCCAAAGCTTATAGACACTTTTTTGTTTGAACACCGGTACATATCTTATGAAGCTTGCTTGGCCAACATGTTTTTTGTTTTCTTTTTCATGACTCTGCAGTCTCTCACTCTGCTTGCTTTGGCTTATGATAGAGTGGTTGCAATTTGTTTTCCTCTCAGATACCATGCAATTGTCACTAAAACAGCGATGGCTTTGATCATTGGATGTATGTGGGTGTTTACAACAGCTCTAGTTGCTTCTGTTGTAGAACTGATTACCAGACTCTCTTTTTGTCGATCTACTGTTGTTAACAGCTATTTTTGTGACCATGGGCCAATTTGTGCACTGGCCTGTAATGATAACTCCTTGAATATCATCATGGCCTATGTCGGTATGGTCACAATCCTTTGCATTCCATTGATGTTAATAGGTATTTCATATGCTTGCATAGCTTTTGCATTACTGAGAATTGCACAAGGAACTGGGCGTATCAAAGCCATGAAAACCTGTACATCCCATTTGATATTAGTAGCCATGTTCTACCTGCCACTTTTATTCATAAACATAGCAGCTGTCATGTCAAGACTAGACCCTAATGTCAGGATAATCAATTACTCTCTCACACAAACAATACCATCCATGCTGAATCCTATTATATACACAGTTAAGACAAAGGAGGTCAGGCAGTCTATTAGAGGACTCTACAAAAGAGCCATGGTAAATAAAACAGTAGACAAAAATATGAAGAGCACCACAGATAAATAAAATCCTGTAATGTGATACATTACAATGTGATATTCAAGCAGTGAGTGCTTGCGAAGGAAACAGAGAGATTTTAAACCTTAAGGACTTGTTTTAAGCTATGGAATAAAACCATATTGAGCATATAATTTACTCAGCCAAGTTAAATGAGCCATACTCCAATACTGCTGGTCTGGAATTTTTACAACTTAAATGAATTTCAGTCCCAATCTTGAGTGCAAATCAATTATAGATGGAATTGTGAGAAAGGATGTGATTTGTGTATTGAGTGTCATCGTGTGCCTTTACCTACATTTTAAATAAAAATGTACTCTTATCACTCCAGCAACAGCAACCTGTTTGCTTGTAACAAGAGAATAGTTTCCTTTCTTGTTGTTCAGCTTGAATAATTTTAGGCACTTTGACAATTTAGATTAAATTTAGATAAGGCTTTAGGGCAATTCAAATGAAAACTGATGCATTCTAATTCCAGTTTTTGGAATTTGAATTTACAGTGACACCAGTTTTCAAATCTGACATAAATTTTAATTTTGGAACTAATCTCAACTCAAATCACAAAACAGACAGAATTCAGTGCACGAGTAACAGACTATCATAGGCAGAACAGGAAATCATCAATGATTAACGAGGTAGGGTTAAAAGACAGGAACAGCAATAATACTAGAAGAGGATAACACAGCTTGGTACACTCAGTGGGAATGAGAGACTTCACAAAGAACAAAGCAACAAAGGAGTATATGTACTGGGGGGGGGGGGGGGGTGTTCCAGAGAGCGGGTTTAGTGAAAACTTAGAGTTGGCTAACTCAGAGTAAGTAGTAAACCTCCTAATAGAAGAGCCCTATGGCTTTGTTTTGCTAGGAGAATGAGGCCATAGGGCTCTTCTATTAGAAGGTTTCCTACTTATTCTGAGTTAACTAACTCTGAGTTTTCACTAAACCCAATTTCTGGATTACCCCCGTGGAGTCTGAATGATAATCAGTCAGTGAGCTGAATGAGCCTGTGGTAAATAAGCTGGTGAAGCCCAGCGATGACAGACTGAATCAGAGGGAGTCGGAGACAAAGGTGGAACAACAAGCAACACTTCAAATCTGAAATAATTTATAATTTTAATTTTGGAATTACAATCAGTGGAAACCATTAAATGAACAAAAAAAAAGAGTTTGGAAACATGATGAAACATTGGAAATTCACCACAGCAACCTAATACTGCTTAGGGAGGGTCATTCTCACTGACAAACAACACTCCACTCAATCAACTTGAGTTTAGCATGTCACATGATCAGGTCAGGTTTCATAGCCATGAGTCCTGCTACTTCCACATTGTCCTTCATGTCCAAGCTTTAAATGTGTAAACAGCCGACAACTGTGTGGATGATCAGCACTCCAGCAGATCGTGTCCAATGATGACAGGACCAGTCCTAATGTAACCTCATAGATCATTTTTTAAATTTCTGTTTATGTAACAATATATCAATAAATCCAACCTCCTGGGGGGTATTCCAGAAAGCAGGTTTAGTGAAAACGCTGATTTACTTAACTCAGAGTAAGTAGTAAAACTCCTAATAGAAGAGCCCTATGGCTTCATTCTCCTAGCATTGGGCTTTGTTTTGCTAGAAGAATAAATAAATGAATGATGGACATCATTTATTACTTGTTTGATGCTTATTTTTATTTTGTACTTTTGAAAATGTGAGTATATTAAATGCCTGATACTTCAAGAATATGACTCAAGTTATTTTTTTCATGGGTGACTTGCACCAGTCAATTTTTCATGTCTGTGTCTTAGTTTTAACTCAATTATTGTATTTGAATGCTTCTACAACCCTGCTCTTCCCCTTCTTTAGTGAATAGCCACATAGCTTTCCCTTTAGTATATACTGTACATGTATTGATTACTTTTATAAGTGTATACGTGTTCTCCATGGTAATTAAATTAAGGTAGTGTGGGGCCTAGCAGAATTTTTTTTACGGACATAAGGTCTGAAGAGACTCACAAGTAACTCACAGAAGCATGCATAACTGTTTGTCTTTGTACACACTTACAAAACCATCTTTCTTACAAAACCTTTACCTCAACCCCTACACAGATGGTCATTTTCACCTGGTCATTTATGTTCATTTATTGGTGTCATAATTCTGAGGGCTCAGCAGAAACACCAGAAAGCACTTGCTTTTTCTCTCAGATGTGGGTAAAAGGTATTTCTTATCTGAGAGACGCAAGGCCAAAGGCCTCGTGTGGCCTGGGTATATCTGGGTGCAAGAAATCGTTTTCTTTGGTCAGTAACATCATGACTCAGTCTGGGTAACATCATGTGCATAGTGTGCAGGAGAGCCTCCTCTTCGCTCCTGCTTCGCCTGTATCATCATTTCAACTTCAGTAAAGAATACTACTACCAAAAAGAAACGTTGTGCCTTTTTATTATTTTAACAGCAAAACATGCCAATGCCCAACAATAGTAAATTTAATATTTTTTTCCTACCACAACTGTTGACGTTTTAATAAATTATTACATTTCCAAATTTAAGGTGCAATAATTTTGAAGCTGATTTGTCGAGATTTGTCAAGACTTATAAAGATACCCACAGCACCTGCACACTCCATGGCACAACTGACCTTACTCTGAACTTTGTGGTGTTTGGGTGTCACACAGTAATGTAAACTGTGTGTCAAAGTGAGTAGAATGTTTTGAAAATTAGAAAAACATATTTTCAACTTATGTAGGTCAGTTGGTTTTCAGTCTGAGGCTCCAAGAGATGTGTGGGGATTGTGGAATGGTGAGCATTTTTTGCTTTGAAACTTTCAACAATTCTTTGTACTGTGTGCTTTTAATCTTGTGTTCCTTAGTATATTTTGCTAAATGTGTCTTTCCCTCCTTGCTACAATATGTTTTCTTCATACTTTAACTTTGTAATAAACAGTAACCAGGGCATTCCGCTCCTTACTTGTGCCACAGACTCAAGAGAACACCTGAGAATCTGAGTACACAAAAGTAGAGAACATGAACATGTGATTTTGAAAACACCCATTGCATTCTTCTGGGAACAGGATCATTTCCTGGACATAGAGACGCCTGCCTCTACACTGGATTATAGCCATTATAGAAGGATATATATGCTTATGCAGAATGTGTGATCCCTGCTTGTAGATCAACATGCTGCCATTTCCATTCATCTTCACTTGTGTCTTGAATTGGTCTTGTATTGCAGCTACTCCTCATTAGGAAATATTTGTAAAATTTGTAAAATATTTTTTTTGTTCAAGCTAATATTTAATCATAAAGGTAAAAGCATTTAATGAGGTATACCACTGAAGCCTCATGGTTTTATAAGAAAGGTAAGCATGACTTTAGTAACTATGTTTTTACTACTTTTCATCCCTGAAAGATTATTTCAGTTGAAATATTCAATCATTCATGCAACTGTATTCTTTTTTTTCAGACATTTTTCCCTGTACGTGAAAAAAGGAGACATTTCAAGATGCCCATACAGCCAGTCTCTGTGAACACAACATTTGTACGTCCATCCACATTTTATATTAATGGATTTTCCAATGTCCCACATGCAAAGTATTATTATATATTTCTCTGCCTTGTCTACACCACAACGGTCCTTGGGAACTCCTTTATAATGTGTACTATATGCCTGGCCCGTACTCTTCACACAGCGAAGTACATTGCCGTGTTTAACTTGGCTGTGACTGACTTGGGCGGAAGTACTGCTCTGATTCCGAGGCTTGTGGACACATTTTTGTTTGAACACCAGTACATATCATATGAAGCTTGCTTGGCCAACATGTTTTTTGTTTTCTTTTTCATGACTCTGCAGTCTCTCACTCTGCTTGCTTTGGCTTATGACAGAGCGGTTGCAATTTGTTTTCCTCTCAGATACCATGCAATTGTCACTAAAACAACTATGGCTTTGATCACTGGATGTATCTGGATGTTTTCAACAGTTCTAATTGCTTCCACTGTAGCACTGATTACCAGACTCTCTTTTTGTCGATCTACTGTTGTTAACAGCTATTTTTGTGACCATGGACCAATTTATGCACTGGCCTGTAATGACACATCGTTGAATGACATCATGGCCTATGTCTGTTTTGCTGTAATCATTTGCATTCCATTGATGTTAATAGGTATTTCATATGCTTGCATAGCTTTTGCATTACTGAGAATTGCACAGGGAACTGAGCGTATCAAAGCCATGAAAACCTGTACATCCCATTTGATATTAGTGGCCATGTTCTACCTGCCAGTTTTATTCATAAACATAGCAGCTGTGGTGTCAAGACTAGACCCTAATGTCAGGATAATCAATTACTCTCTCACACAAACAATACCATCCATGCTGAATCCTATTATATACACAGTTAAGACAGAGGAGGTCAGGCAGTCTATTAGAGGACTCTACAAAAGAGCCATGGTAAATAAAACAGTAGACAAAAATATGAAGAATTCCAGAGCAAAATAAAATCCTGTAATGCAAGCTACTTTGTAATGCAATGGAGGGAAGCCTTTAGGTAGGGGCATGGCCCTTTCAAGGCTTGCTGCTGAGAGAAAACATTTAGGGTTTTATATCATTCAAAAGCAAAATTAATAACATAAAACGAGGACTTCTCTGACTTGGATTTACAAAAACGTAATGGGTAAAATAGAGTTAATGAGGAGATGTGACTTAAAATATTTAGTTTCTACATTTGAATTTTTTTTCTCCATTTTTGCTTAGTCCATGCTCTTCTGCATGTTTGAGGTGCTTCACCTAAAATCGTAATATTCTTCCCCCTTTTCTCCCATTTGAAACTGTCATTTAGCAGTATTGTGTACCATACTTAAGTGAAACTTCGAAAATAAACAAAATATACAATGTGATGTTTTTTTTTACCTCACTATAGCATGTTTTAGTACAATATAGGGCTCAGCTGAGACTGACATACTCCATTCTATATTTATATTATCATCACGATTAATCACGGTAATCATTTAAGTCATGTAAATTGAATTGATATCACAGGAGATACTGGAACTGGAATTATGGTAAACGAAACTGAATTTGATGAAATTCAACGAAATTCCATACCGAAGAAAGATTGTACTAGACTAAACATAAGAATGCGGATAACATTTCAATATGTAAAACTTGTGTAGCGCCTCTAGTCCTAACCAGTTGTAGTAGTGAAGACACTAACATCTACCTAGGTTCAGGGAGTGGTATGCCTTGACTAACTCACGGGGAGAGTTGATGTTGAGTTGAACCCCTGCCATTTATATTGCTTTACCACAACACATAACATACACAGTGCACACAGAGCGCTGAACCTTGTATATAAAGAAATGGGGAAAAAAACAGAGCTCTTTCCAATGCTAAATGAAAATGGGAGAACAAATAAAGTCTCTTTTGAGTTGCAACCCTCGATGACTGCTCCTTTAAATATAGGAGTTTGAGATCCAAAGGGTTCAAGTCCTTGTCCTTGTGTGTGTATTGGACGTACTACTATTCTGACTATTTCTGCCTGGGTAGAGGAAATAGTGTGTATGGTCTCTTATCTGGTGTCCGGATGAACGCATCGAGCTAGTCAGACATCTCCTGGGAACAGATCCTATGGCAGGCCACACCGCTTCCACGACCGTCCACAGTCTCGCTGGGCTGGCCTCACGATCATGGAATCCTCCAGATTCTATCTGGTAGTTCAAAAACCCATGAGAGTTATTACTCCACAGAACTGCCTTTCTCACGCTCACAGCTGGGATTCTGATAAAAGACAGCTTATTAGCGTTGATATATGGAAACAGTCCAAAATTTAGGACTACTGTGTGGCGTTTCGTACCGAAATCATTACGTTGGTTCACAGCACATTTACAAGAAGAGACCTCCAGCAGAAATAATGACTGCACATAGTGTTCTCTACCATTTCAGATGTGCATTATACGCTCCCCTCAGGAGCAGCATGCCACTACACCTCTACATGACATACTGGGTACTAGTTGCCCTATATTTCAAATGGGTTACACTTGTATTGATTCTGAATAACTTGATCATAATGTTATTACACTTACAGTTAAGCCCAAAATTATTCATACCCATGCCAAATTATGATTTATAGTGAATTTTTATTTGACCAATAAATTATTTATTTATTTGTTTGTTTGCTTGTTGTCGTTTGTATAACCAGGTTAAAAAGTGCACATTTGTTTTTTTTATTATTGTATGAAACTTCACCAAATCCTGACATGATTGCTATTGTCCTATTTTATGTTTGTAAATAATGTGTTTATGTAATGTGTTTAACTTCAGCACTGAGTTGTAGCACCTGTACTGCTTCTTTAAGACACTGCAGTTAGTAGTTGTCATAACTGTGTCGCTCTCAGTCTGCGGTTGTTGAACTGAGGAGAGGTTGCTGATGTCCTGTGTGTGTGCGTGAGGGCTGCATGTCAAACATTTTTTTCGTTCTGTGTTAATTTGTGCAGTCGGTATCTCTTCTTGAATAAAAACACAACAACTGGAATCATCAGTGTGATCATTATCCAGTCAAGTTAAGCAGACCATCGAACACAATGCAGATTACAGAAGCTAAGTTAACGGAGGTGCAGATAGAAGATGGAACACCCCAGTTACATCTGCATGCTTGTTTGTTTTCTTACATTTTTATTAAAAATGCCATGTCCAAAATGATGCATACCCTTTGAAATGATCACAAATGTTTGAGAAAGTGCAAGCTTTTATACCATTCCAAACGGCCCTAGTAATTTCTACCATGTTCTACAGCATTCTCATCAGCTGTAAACTGAGAACAGTTGATGCAGAAGTTCTCTGGTTAGTTACTAGTAAATTACAAGTCATGGCGAAAACTACAGAGCTTAGTGAGGACCTCCGGTTGCGCATTGTGGCTGCTAACAAGACAGGGAAAGGCTACCCTAGTGGAAATTCCAGTTGAAAATCCAGTAGCTAGTCTATTGAAATGAACTGGTCTCAAATGGTCTGTACTGGTTTCAACTGGATCCAACTGGGTTTTCAGATTCTAATGGTTTCCCCAGTTAAGAATACCAGTCGAAACCATTTAAAACCCATTTAAGCCAATAGAGCTATGGGCAGTGGCTGCTTCACCAGTTTAACCCAGTTGAAACCAATAGGATGTAACTGGTGTTGTCTGCTATTTATTTCAATTGGAAACAATTGGTCTCACCTGGTCTAACAAACCCAATACCTTGGCACTTGTTAGAAAGTGCTGTACATTGAGAATGTATTCAGAAATAATGAAATATAATAAAATTGATCCTGTGCAGGGGAGATATGAGAAGGAAAGATTTAAACGGGATTAACACAAAACTGGGTAATATGTTGGGGACCCATATCAGTAACAGAACGTACCACAGAGGCAACACCATGAGGGCCCTGATCTTCGTCTGGCCATGAGTCTTCATCATGACCCTGTGCAGGAGAAGGAATGATTATAACCGTTTAATATAGAACGATAGAACAACAAAATGTACTTAACATGCAGCTATACCACTAGCCGAGTACATCAAAACAGATAATTATTTCTCCGTTTAGCCTTCCACACTAAAACGGCATTAATTCCACCACTGAAAATGATACTTTTCGAAAAACGTTCTCTGAGGTGCATAAATTTGAAAACGCCAGGTCTGCGTTGTAATGGACAGAAAACATACAAAGAACATGCAAGTGAAACGATGACGAACGGTTACCATGACACTGCAAAACTTTGTACTCCAAAACAAACATAAATGCTCGGTATCATTTCAGCGTTCTGGTGTGGACAAGGAACATTTGGAAAACGGTATGAAAACAGTAGTGTGGACGGAGAGCGTTTTGACATAATCTGCATTTTCACATACCTGGCCTATACATTTTTTCCTTTATGTCCTGTTCTTACCTTTGTTGGGCGTTGCTTCCGTCGCCACTTTAAACTTCGGGGCACTGAAGCAGAGATTTGTGGCTCTAAATATCACTTGTATTGTTTCCTCCTTGATTCCATAGCGAAGACTAGCTGTGTTCTCACTTTCCTCGCACGGGTTTGATCGCTTGGCTGAAAATAAAAAAACGAATTTTGCGCCACATTTTTTAATTCACCAATCAGATTACACGATCAGCTTGTCCTCCACCCTACTTGAAGAGATTTCTGGGGAAAGGGGCATGGTTTCTAGCCATACTTGAGGGTCATTGGCTTTCGCCAGACAAAATTTTCACGTGACATGGAGGACAAGCTGCTCATGTGTAATCTGATTGGTGCACTACACTCGCTGTGATGTGGTGCGAAGGCAAGCGACCAAACCCCGCGTATTTCACTTCTCATTCGGTTAAAACACAGCTTTACAGTTGCTGTCTGAAGTCCGTGTTAGTTCACAGTAAAAATGTTACAAAAACATAAAAGATTTCGACCCAGCCAACATCAACAATTTCGACAAAACAACCAAGCACTGGGTGTTGTGGAGGGACGGCGGCCAAGGCCAAGTTTTGCTCCTTTCAGGTAAGCAAAATCGGTAGCATTACGTACTTATTTTTGAAAGTTGTCTTTAACTTTGTCTTTAGCTTAGTTCAGCCTTAACATATGCCAAAAACAAGTATTCACTTCGTGGGCTAGCATGCCAGTTATATTGATAGTTAAAGATAATGTTACTAAATTAGTTAGTCGTGTGTCCCCATTGTATTTCCCGCTGATGAGCCAGTGAATTCAACATGCTTTGTTTTTTGTCAATCGTAACATTAGGCTGGCCAGAACATGTATGTAGATACGGTTTATATTGTATATGCCTGCTGCTGTTGATGTGTGTAATGAGTACATGGTTACGGGTTTTCTATAATTCAGATCAAGAGAACTCGCTAAGACAGCGTCTAGAGAACAAGAGGGCCCCGGTCCCCAAAATAAGGACAGAAAGCGCGTCACCCACCAGGAAAGACAGCACTGGATTGGAGGCCACCGCCAATAAGAACGGCAAAGTATGATTTTAAAATAGGAATTCTGTATTGTATTTATGACCATTAGTAGCGAATGTTGTATGCTTAGTTAACAATATTTAGGCCTATGAAATAGCCTAGAAATGGACGGCGCTGTTTTAAAGTTTAGAATTTTCCATACTCCAATGTACTGCTAAATCAATCACAACATTTCTTCAGGCAATGAAGAGGCATGAAAGGGAGGGGGACCAAAAAATGTGCATAAGTGCTCATTACCGACGATCAGAGGTATTTCAGTGTTATGGGTGGCTGAATAAGTGATCTAGTGAAAAATAATGCAGTTTCCTTTTAAACAACACAAGCCAGGGTGTTGAGAAAATCCTATTTCTTGAATTGTAGGCTAAGAAGAGAGGCACCAGTGTGCTGATGAAAAAAATCACTGCCAAAAGAAAAAATCCACAGTGTGAAGAAACTTACTCTGATACCTCGGAGAAGGTACAGAAGAAGAGAAAAAGAGGAGTGCTGTCTTCAGATGATGAGGTAGGACTTCCAAGCATATGTGACCAAATTCTTGCTTATGTCTCGTGGTAATTGGCACAGACAAGGTTGGCATAAGTAGCCTAAGCCATATAGTAAACATCTTGTTACGGCTGTGGTGTTGGGGTGTGTTTTTTTTCTCTCCACGTCTCTCTCCAGGTACCGCCCTCCCCTGTTCTCATCGTCACCATGAGTGGTTAACAGCACCGGTGCTTAATTGTTCACTGGAACCGGCTGTTTTAAAAGTCCTGGGGAGACCTATAGACGGGGCCAGTGGGCCAGACGGCAGGGTTAACGCTGTGTGCGTGCGCGCGCGCGTGTCCTGTAACTATTACAGTGATATATCTTTGTGTATAAATCGGATGACGGCGATTAAGTAGATTTGGATATTACTTTTGGTTTTGTTATAACCCTTTATTTTTTCTTTTCCTGACTCAATAAATTCACAACTCACATATTTCCGTTTCCCATCTATCTTTTCGAGTTTTTTTTGTTGTTACCTCCCAAAGTCCCTAGACCTAACTCACGGGGACGTAACACATCTCAAGAGATGCATTGAAGTCTTTCCTTCACAATTAGGATTCTGATAGCACAGATGAAGGTGGGGTGATCTCCCAGCAAATTTATGATGAATTGCTCCAAGGGTACCATCAATTAAAGAAGAAGAAGCAGCGACTGTCAGTGGAGCTCAGTGATCTTCAACAGAAGTAAGTACTTTGGACATAAAGAGTCAATACTGGGACAGTTGTTGCCTTTCATAGATGAAATGTTGTGAAAATGAAATGAAATTGTCATTGAAATTTTGATTGTCGTTGATTCCCAGTGGTAAATGTACAAAATATTGTGTTCTCCTCAAGTCTAGGATTCTGGTTGTGCAGTTATGGTAGTGGTCTTTACCATTATAGGACAGTTAAAAGTTCTTTTGTCTTTTCTCCATTTTTATGCAACCCTAGATATGCAGAGTTGGAAGAGACAAACCTGGTTTTGTTTTCTGTTGTTCTAAGATTTGTGGGGAATTTGTTTGTAGTGCTTGAGGGAGGAGCTCATTTGGACCTCCATTGTTTTGTGGCCTGTGCTTTGTGGAGTTAAGCTGTGAGTTGTGGTAGGCCTGGAGGTAAGCCTGATCCTTTGTTTTGTGACTGTTGGTTTGTAATCTGGAGCTGTCTACCCGTTAGGTTTAACCATGTTGTCCCCTATGGACTCCATTGGTGTTTGTTGTTTTTATTAGTGTGGCGGTGAACGTGGATGCGGCAGTTGTCCTGGGAGCACTTCCGTGGTTGCGTGGAGTCGCCCTTTTTCGGTTGCTTCCCGTGCCAGCGGGCTTTTAGTGCATAAGTACCCACCACAAGTAATCGTACGAAGACTAGGGTTGAGCTTAGATAGTTAGTTGGACGCGCCACTTAGTTAGTTAGGGGTGGGGATGCTCCAGGTAAAGTGCTTTTATTGTTGCAAAAGTGTTGTGTTATCGTAGTCTTGTGGATCAGGGTTGGTGTTTGTTGGTTGGACCATGGAATCTGCTGTGGAAGAATTTTTTCAGTCCCCCTGAGAAGAGCTTTTAGACAAATGTAAGAAACAACAGTTGTTGAAAATTGCTGAGCACTATAAAATTGAAATTGGAACACAGAGAAGAAAAGATGATATAAAGGCTATTTTGTGTGCAAATTTGGTAGAGGCAGGTGTATTAACTTCGTCAAACCCACCTAGTCCTGGCCCTTCAGTGCCTGTCGTTTCTCCTGGACTAAATTTTAATCAACAAAAGGAGCTTTTGATGTTACAGCTGGAACAACAACAACGGGAGTTCGAATTAGAAAAATTGAAACATCAAAAAGAATTGGAATTGGAACATATGAAACTGCAAACAAAGAAAGCCCGACTGGAATTAGAACGATATAAGCTTACCTTAGGCCAAGAGGGACGATTTTCTGATCACGCTGACGAAGGTTCCGTTTTGATTGGGCGAACTAGCACTGATATAATTGGCTATTTGAAGTTGATGCCTAAATTTAATGAGCGGGATCCAGATACCTTTTTCTCTTTGTTTGAGCGGATAGCTGATTCCCGTAACTGGTCTGACGATGCTTGAATGCTTCTTCTGCAATGTGTTTTTACAGGTAAGGCTCAGGAGGCTTATTCGGCGTTAAATCCAGGCGACGCCAAAGTTTATCAGAAGGTAAAGGCTGCTGTACTTAAAGCTTATGAGCTGGTTCCAGAAGCGTATCGGCAACGTTTTTGTAATTGGAAAAGGGCTGAGAAACAGACACACTTAGAGTTTGTAAGAGACTTAAATTCGTTGTTCAGTTGTTGGTGTTCTGCGTCGGACGTTAAAACGTTTGTAGAACTTAGCGAGTTGGTGGTATTGGAGCAGTTTAAGAATTCAGTTCCTGGGTCTATTGCTATGTATATTAACCAGAATAAAGTGAAAACCCCTAGTGAAGCTGCCGTTCTCGCTGATGAGTATGTTTTAACTCATAAAAGTAAGTTTGTCAGTACAGGGTACACTGAAGGTAACCACGTGGACAGTTCTTCCGTGGTTGAAAGGAGAATTAGGTTCGGTGGTGCAGCAGCACACAAATCTGGCCGTGTTCCATCGGACAGAAGGGTTTTTGATGGAACTTGTAATTACTGCCGCTGTAGTGGTCACTGGAAAAATGAATGTCCGGTCTTAAAAGCAAAGTTAAAATCTTCCAGTAGGGGCATTCACGTTAAACCTGTGGTATTGGCTGCACCTGTCCTCGGTTTAATTTGTCCTGAGATTGAACCTGAACATTCCTGTCCGATTACTAAGGATCCAGATTACTCTGCTTTTGTCTCGACAGGTTACGTCTCACTTCTTTGCAATAATAAACAAGTGCCAGTTACTATTTTGCGTGACACAGGTGCCTCGAACTCTTTTCTGCGGGAGTCGATATTGCCTTTTTCATCGGAGTCTGCTACAGGTGCTCAGATTTTAATACAAGGTATAGGTTTAAATACTTTGTCTGTTCCGCTGCATGCTATAAGGCTCTCTTCGGATTTGGTACAGGGTGTGGTACAGGTTGGAGTGCGTCCCTCGTTGCCAGTTTCAGGTGTTGATATGATTCTGGGGAACGATCTTGCTGGGGGGCATGTTTGGCCTGATGCCCCGCCACCAAATGTTGTTGCCCAGGTGCCGGCTTCCCCGTTGGGTCACGCAGAATTGGAGAATGTTCCAGGTCCTTCTGACCTGTTTCCCGCTTGTGCAGTGACTAGGGCTATGAGTCGACTTAAATCAGGCCCAGACACGAAATGTGAGTTTGCTCGGAAGCGGTTTAATCTGCTTTTACCTCCAGAGTTTTCGACAGTTTCTCAAGAGGAATTGATTGAGGAGCAAAGAAATGATCCCTCCTTAAAATTGTTGTATGATGGCCTCCTGCCTCCTCACGAAGTTGATAGTTGTGCACAGGGGTATACACTTCATGATGGTTTATTGGTAAGGAAGTGGTTGCCTCAGTCTGAGAGTTTTGCGGGCGACCCGATTTGGCAAATTGTTGTGCCGGTTAAATTTCGAAATCTAGTATTACAGACTGCGCATGGAAATCGTGCAGGACATATGGGTGTTAGGAAAACGTATGAACGCATTTTGCGTCAGTTCTTTTGGCCTCGGCTCAAACGGGAGGTTTCTGCATATATTAAAACTTGTCATACCTGTCAGCTCACCGGGAAGCCGAATCAGGAAATTACTCCTGTCCCTTTGTACCCTATTCCAGTAATTTGTCAGCCTTTTGAACATCTGATCATTGATTGTGTTGGGCCTTTGCCTCGCTCAAAATCGGGTAGCAATTATCTGCTGACCGTTATGTGTCTGGCTACCAGATATCCAGCGGCGTATCCACTTTGTAATATCACAGCTAAGTCGGTAGTAAAAGCTTTGTCTTTGTTCATTTCAGTGTTTGGAATACCCAAAACCATTCAGAGCGACCAAGGATCCAATTTCACGTCACACTTGTTTGCACAAATTTTAAAACTGTTGCGTGTAAAACACAATAAAGCCTCTCCTTACCATGCGCAAAGTCAAGGCGCCCTGGAACGGTTTCATCAGTCTTTTAAGTCATTGTTACGAGCATATTGCACAGAGTTGAACCAAGACTGGGAGGAGGGTATGCCATGGTTGTTGTTGTCTTGTAGAGAGGTTGTTCAGGAGAGCACAGGATTTAGTCCAAATGATTTGGTGTTTGGGCATACGGTGCGCGGTCTCCTAGCAGTATTGAGCGACGATTGGAAGTCTTCAGAACCCCCTAAAAATCTGCTTGATTATGTTAACGGTTTTCGTTATAGACTGTATGCAGCTGGGGAGTTGGCAAAACAGAAACTTGAGGTTTCTCAACGAAAAATGAAACGATTGTATGACCGTAGCGCTGAACAACGACAGTTTAGTCCTGGTGATCAAGTCCTGGCCTTGTTACCTGTTGTAAGTTCACCATTTCAAGCCAAATTTAGTGGTCCTTATACCATCATTCGTAAGATTTCTGATCAGAATTATTTGATTGCGACTCCCCCTCGTAAGAAATCCACCATGCTTTGTCATGTTAATTTGTTGAAGCCTTATTATACACGTTCAGCTGAATATGGGCCTATTGAACAGAAAAGGTCCGTGCAGTGTTGTCAGTTCATTCTACTGCAGGTTCTGCTCATATCCCACATTCAGGGGAATTTTATGGGGAGGAGGACGAATTGTCGGCGCCTGACGATGCCGTATTGCGGGGTCGACTAAGAAATTCTGAGTCGCTTGCAAAATTGCATGATTTGCTGGGCTATTTGGAGGAGCCCCATCGCAGTGAATTGGTTGCTCTTATTCAAAGTTATCCAACTTTGTTCCTAAATACACCTTCTCGGACACATCTTATTGAACATGATGTGATTGTCGGCGATGTTGAGCCAATAAAACAACGTTTTTATAGAGTTAGCCCAGAGAAACGGAGACTATTAGAAGCCGAAGTTCAGTATATGCTGGAGAACGGGATAGCGGAACCATCTCGTTCTAGTTGGGCTTCTCCTTGTCTACTGGTGAGGAAACCCGATTTCACTCTTAGACTTTGCACAGATTATCGTAGAGTTAATAGCATAACCAAGACAGATTCTTATCCACTTCCTCGGATGGAGGATTGTGTTGATCAGATTGGTTCAGCTACATATGTAAGCAAGTTTGATTTGCTGAAAGGTTATTGGCAGGTTCCTTTGACTAAACGTGCTCAGGAGATTTGTGCTTTTATTACTCCCTTTGGCTTATATTCTTACGCTGTAATGCCTTTTGGTTTAAAAAACGCACCTGCTACATTTCAGCGTTTAATGAACCACGTAGTTTCAGGACTGGAGGGTTGTGCTGTTTATCTGGACGATGTTGTTGTTTATAGTAGTTCTTGGACTGAGCATGTTCAACGTATCCGTGCTTTATTTGATCGGTTGTCTTGGGCTAATTTGACTGTGAACTTGGCCAAGTGCGAGTTTGTAAAAGCTACCGTGACCTATTTGGGCAAAGTAGTGGGTAAAGGCGAGGTACGACCGATGCATGCAAAAGTTCTGGCTATAAAGAAGTTCCCGCCTCCCGCCACCAAGAAGGAGCTGATGCGTTTTCTTGGAATGGTAGGTTATTATCGAAGTTTTTGCAAAAACTTTTCGTCCGTAGTTGCCCCATTAACGAACCTTTTAAAGTTACAGTCAAAATACATATGGTCGTCTGAATGCCAGTGCGCCTTTGACAATGTGAAAGCACTTCTTTGTTCTGCGCCGGTATTGGCCGCTCCGCGGTTGGAGGAGCCGTTTTGTCTCCAGGTGGATGCTAGCCACATAGGGGCAGGTGCTGTGTTGTTGCAGACCGATGACCTGGGCGTGGAGCGTCCTGTGAGTTACTTCTCGAGAAAATTCAATTTTTACCAGTTAAACTATTCGGTCATTGAAAAGGAGGCATTGGCTCTTATTTGGGCGCTTCAGCATTTTGATGTTTATTTGGGTTCTGGTGTTACTCCCTTGACTGTTTATACCGATCATAATCCTTTAACTTTTCTTCGTTCTTTACAGAATCCAAACCAACGACTGATGCGTTGGGCGTTATTTCTTCAGCCCTACTGTTTAGATATTCGTCATATTAAGGGCGCTGATAATGTCATCGCAGATGCTCTGTCTCGCGCGCCTTTATTATAGTGACTGTGTATTGCCTGTCTTTGACCTGTTGGTTTTTACTCATCTCTTGTTGGATGGTTCATCTTCCAGTCTCTTAATTTGCTTCCTGAGGTACCGAGGTTGCTGAGTTGGGGGGTTAGCACGGCCAGTGGAGAAAATGCAGGTACAAGGTGCAGGTGGTTCATGGCTTGGTGGTTTGTGCTGGAGTAAAAATTGTTCCAGGGGAGTTCTGGGGGATATTTGTTTAAGCTGATTGAATAACCTTAGATTAAGGTAGATTAATATGTAAGTGTGTGATGTTATTTTGTGCTAAAAAAGGGAGATTTTGGTAAATAAGGTTCATGTTTTAGGGTAAAGCAAGGTAAGTTAGTTGGTTTATTGAATTCTGTGGTGTTGGATTTAGGTTAAACATTTTGGGTTGACTTTGTTTAAAATTGAGTAGTTAATCTGTTAAGGTTCCTGGTGGAATCCTTTTTTAGGAGGAGGGTGTGACGGCCTCCGCTCTGTATTTGTGTTGGGTGCAGTTGGGTGTCAGAGTGGGAGGGCCGTCCTGGTTGATATTGGGCACCTGGGTGCTCTGATCTCCAGGTGTATAAAGCCTAAAGGGAACTGACGGTTCTACCTCTCTCTCACTTCTCCCCTTCCTCTCTTGCTTTTCCTTTCCTTCTACCTATTTTCTGTTTCTTTCTTCCTTAGGCCTCCACCATTTGTTTCATGAGGATTTTGGTTACTGCATTTCAACACCCCCACACTTCTCTAACACACATCCATACCTTGCCTGCACTACTGATACTGCTGACTACCAGCCTAATTGTTAAGTTATTGGTGGTTTTTGCTTTGATAATAAATTTGCTTTGTCCTTAATGAGATCTGTGTGTGGTCTGCCCTTCTTTTTGTCACCTCTTCTGAGCCGAGTCGTGACAGGGGATACAAAATGAATGTGACCAGTACAAAGGCGAGTGTGACTACTTACGGTCCATCCAGGGCAAGATAAGATCACTGCTCCAAGGGGAAGCGTTAGAGGGTGAACAAACATTTAAATGATGTAATTATAACTGATATGAAACTACCATATTATTTTCATTCCTACTGCCACCTTTTTGTTTTTGAAGACTAAACATAGTACACATTTAACCACATAACATGCATACCAACGCATAGCACTTGGGTAAATGTGTAAATTTCTATTGGCTACTGAAGGTCAAACTTCCTAGCAAATTTGTTTTAAGAAACTCCTGACACTTTGACAATAGCTAATTGCAACAAAGTAAAATTGACAGGTATAATTTTTTTCAGTATCCTTCGGTACACCTGTGCTGCCCAGCCCCTCACAGACCAGTGAAGAGACAACCCTTCAATGTCCGGAAGGAAAGGTACATTTTATTACTCTGCAGTAATCAGCTTTTGTTCCTCAGTGTCATTGTGTGACCATAATACTTTCAAAGTAATTGTGACGATTGTACCAAGCTGTATTGCAAATAGGATAAATGCAATGACCACTGCTGTTCTTGTGTGACTTATGTTGCTTGTTGTGATGGGAGTGATGTCACTCATGTTGTTGCCATTGCCTCTCCTGTACTATTGCTTAATTTTCCTAACAATTTTTCTTTATTCTTCTCTTAAATACATATTGGGGGTGGAGCCTACATTCCAGCAGGGACCTGGACCTGGATTAGGAGAGCCAAAAATGACTCCCGGGTCTGCAAGGACCTAGCCGTATCCATCTGGGGGTCAGAGGTCCTGCAGAACCGGTCCACTGAGGGGAAGGTGTGCAACAGGCTCAAAGCCCAAAGGAGCTGTTGTGAAACCTCCCCTCACTCCAGAAAAATACCAAGCAGTTAAAGGTTAGTATTTTATTTCAGTGAAAGATGTTTGCGTGGTTGTATGCAAGAGTTAGGGTATATCCCTGTGGAAATTACATATAATTTTTCAACTCTATGTATTGTTTTTCCAGTGACAGGCTCTTTCAAGAGATGGCTGCTGGAAAAAGGTGTGTCTGAAACAGAGGTGGCTACGTGCAGCCGAAAAAGTGGGCAGTACGTCTCGGAGAAAATCATGGACATCAACAAATCGCTGAAAAAGTCGTAATAGTTAAAGTTAACTACACTAACACAAACTGTCACTGACAGCACTTGCCACTTTAAAATCACTTTGTATTCATATTTTTATATTCCTATATATATTTTTTTTGTATTTACATTTTGTATTTATATTTCAATTCCTCCTGTGTATGATATAGCACACTGAATCTCACTGTACATGTACAATGAAAATAAAGGTATTTGTCTTTGTTATACATTTACCTGTTGCCTCTACTTCAATATTCTCTGTTAAATTGTTATTATCAAGGTGCATGTATGTTCCAGTATACAGAGGTGTGTGTGTGTGTTGTGGGAGTGGTGGATATAAATAGTTAGAACATGAATTGAATGCAGTTATGTATTCACTATAATTCCAGGTTCCACCCATTGCCTTTAAGTACCAACAGTAACATTTCAGACACCACTGGGAACCTAGTAACGCCAGCTAGAACCAGTACAGACTACCTGAGACCAGTTCAAACAGTACAGACCATCTGAGACCAGTTCAGCCAATACAGACCATTTGAGACCAGCAGCTTCTATCAGTTTTTTCTCAACTGGAACCAGACCAAACATTCCAGTAGAAATTTCTATTGGTTTTTAAATGGTTTTCTACTGGTGTTCTACTGGATGTCTACTGGGCATTCCAGTAGAAACCAGTTATGAAACCAGTTGAATGTGTTTCAGTTCCTCTAAGAAAAACAATAGGAACCAGTTAAAATTGCTATTGGTTTTTAAATGGTTTTCTACTGGTATTCTACTGGATGTCTACTAGGATTTTCTACTGGATTTGAACTGGAATTTCCACTAGGGTATAAAGCTGTATCCAAGTGCTCTCAAGTGGCAGTGGACACAGTGCAAAGCATAATCAAAAAGTACAAGGAGTTCCACACTGTGAAAAATCTCTTTTTATCTTGTGCGCACAAGTTATTATCTCGTGCGAACAATTTATTATCATCTTGTGCGCACAAGATGATTACTACAAAATTCATATGCGTCTCTAACAACCTCAGATGCACACAGCAACCGACAGGTTCTGTTTAGGCGGACATGAACACTTCGGTACAACTAAAGAGTCGCACAAAGCTATCTTCAACCAGCTCACCCACCAAGAACATGGCAAACTGACTGTTCAAATAAACCAATGAACGCCACCATGTTTCAAACATACCTGAGAAATAAACAAACTCAACAAAAGCTATAAACACAACTTACTCCCATGGTCTTCAAAGGATATGCCTATCATGCCTTTACTACGCTGATATTAACTTGTTCGCACAAGACAAAAAAATATTACCTTTTGGGATTTTAGGGGACATGTCTGTACGTCAGCCATTGTGTTTCTTCAAATCGACCCTTATAGTTGTGGATGGCCACAAGATAAAATGCCCATCCTGTTTGCAACATAGGACTTTAATTTCACAAATTAGTCGTTTCATTTACTACACATTATTGAAAACTGATCGCTACATTCTGTAGTCGCCCCCTCCGAGTCAAGCGCGGGAGCTAGCGAGACAAAAGCCTGGTGGGGCAGCTGGATTACCCCTGCAACCTACAGGCCTATATCAAAATGAAGTTTAGAACCTGTAGTTTTTAGCTGTAGGTTATGTGTTAATTTCCTCCACTTCAAAAAACCTCACGTCGTTTCATTTAGGCTGCTACACATTATTGAAAAGTGATAGCTACATTGTCTAGTCACCCCCACCAAGTCAGCGCAAATTACTGTTGTAAAATAGTAATTCACGTTTGCCTAGCGAACTGCAGTGACTTTAACACACGAAGAATCGCGAACACAGCATCATTGCAATTTAGGATTATTCCCTTTAACGGAAGGATATTTTCTGTATAGTTTTACTGTAAATAGTTTCTATTTCCAATGCAAAAGAGAATCTTTCGATTTATAAAACAGATTGTTCAGTGTCCTTCAGTTAAAGTCGGGGGGGGGGGGGGGTGCAGTTCATAGAACTTAGTTTAGTTAAAACTAAGAATTTAAAAAAAAGTGTAAGACAGAGGAGAGAGAGAGAGAGAGAGGGAGAGAGAGAGATGAAAAGTACAGTATGAGGATGTGGAAATATATTTCATAATTAATTATATGCCAGTATTAAATCAATTTGATGCTTTGAAGGCTAAAATAATGCATTACCAATGAATATTAGGTTAGGAAATACAACATTTGCACTATTTAACATGACTTCCGCCGTAAACCATGAACACTTCTGGTCTACTATCTGAATACAGATACAGAGACAGATAACTTTGTTGGTTGAACAGATACAGATACAGATAATCACATCTCTGTACACCTCTATTCAGTGCCCACTTTAATCTGTCTCCTTCTAATGTTAAGAATATTCTTTAGTACACATAATATAGCCCATACAAAGGAAATTAGTGTTTGCTCAGTCTGGAGTGTGAATACCTTTTGAATATCTTGAGTGTGAATTTCTAAGGATGGTAGGCCTTTAATGCATTCACTGTACTTACTGTACATGTTAGAATCAGCATCCATTTGCAGAAGTCTCAGGCTTATGCAAAACTGTGTTTATCCTTATCTTGTAATACATGTCCATATTTTGAATAATTTGGGGAGAATCTGATGCATCGAGCAATTTTTTGAACCATCATGTGCTAGATGCTAGCATATCTCCTTGACGTCACTGACATGTAATTAACTTGAATTGCACTGCCAAAATAGCTAATATAGCTTGATTTTGATCAGACCTTCAGTGTCTTTTTGCAGAGATTGTAGGTTCTCTGTTGTGAATATGTAGCTATTTCAGATTAACTTCTGATCTCAAATGCCATTTTCGTTTGTGTTAGACAGCAAAAGAGTACTGCCTATCTTTTCTCTGTGAATAATCACACAGAACAAGTGGATATCTTGTCTTGGGAGTCTGAAGTTATCAACATCATCTGACAGATCGCAGTGCCACTCTGGACAGCTCAGTAAAACCAAAAGGTACCCTTCAACACATTGTATGGCACAGGACAATCATCACAGCTCTGGAGGAGACAGTACCCTGCCAGCAAACTGAGTTCCTCCATCTCTGGTCACTGCTTCCCCCTTGTGGAGAAGCAGTACTACTACATGTATTAAGCACATAATTAAATGCCTCAGCCTTACCCTGTTCCCTCTGTGTGGCTGTGTGCTCATTACTAAAGTTTACAACCAGAGAAATTTAAAATATAAAATAAAATTTGGAAGTAAGATTAATGAAACCAGCTGATCAGCTAATAAAGATCTTTACTAAAACACAATATTTTATCCATCAGGTTATTCATCTCTGACACAACAGAATGCAATGGTTTGGTGTTTTCACAATCTCAGGGCTCGTGCCTGCAATCCCTCTATTGTTTGTGGTCAATACCCAATGAGGCAAATGGGCCTCTGACATCCTTCTTTTGTCCTCCAGAGTATCCAGAGCCCTTCAGCTACCTCCTGGTTTACATTCCTATCCAGTCCTTTATACAGTGTGGCATTTGGATTAGCCAATCAAAAACCCTCCATGCCTGTAGGTCGGCATGATTCCTTTACCCAAATTTCCATCACAGTCAAGGGCAAGGGTTTCTCTATTTTAGTAAGGAGTCATTCAGTCTTGGGGCAGCACTGTATTCTACTGGCCCTCTAACTACATCTGATGTATGGTCACCCTCAGTCCATGCCCATTCTGCACCGTAAGGTGTTTCACAGTGATATTTCACAGTTTCACAGTGAGACTGGCCACCTGTTCCATCCACTACCCAACACTGGGCTGTTCCAACATGGTGTAACGTGGTGGTCTCTTCTCTAATTGATAACTAACGGGCACAGCACAGTTAACACCACGTCTCTAGGTTCGGGAAGGAGGATAGTAAGCGGGCAGAAAAGCACAACAAGAATATGGTTTGGTAGAAAACAGGTAAGTATGTATTAAAGGAAAAGAAATATATTCACTTCTAAACATAAATTGCAGAACAAGTTACAATACTGACAATAGGTGCTTTCACACCGGAGGAACTTTTCCATAGTTCTTAGAACTGTCGGAGAAAGTACCCCCTTTTTCGCGTGTTCACACCGCAGGAACTTAGAATGATCATAGTTCTTAGAACGCCGTTTTGAGGGGCTTTTTTAGCTCCTACTTCAGGGTAGGTACTTTCGCAGCGCAATAGGAACCTTGTGACGTAGATGGTCCATTGGTCCAGTCGCAGGTATACAATGACTGTAACCGCCATTTTTAAAGATCAGTGCAAAATATAAAGTCTTAGAACGTATTACATTTATTTTTTGATATTCATGTCTAAAAATGCCTTAAAATGTCTGGAATTGTAGGAGGGGAGACATGGTTTTTATGTTTTATTTTACCGGTATTTTATATCCCCCCACAATGACCAAAAATGTGCAGCTATCCATGGTTAGTCGTAAACAACAGCTCTTAGCTGTACCATCAGCTGTACCGTCACTTCAGCGTTCCTACTGGCGGTGCGAATGCAAACAGAAAAAAGGCCCTAGAATGTATGTAGTTCTAGGGGAAGCTCCCCAGGGGGTAGTTCCTATCAACTGAGACCCTAGAACTGTCCGAAAGCGCCTAATGAGGCCTCAGGGAACAAAAACAAACAACAAAAAATAAATAAATACAAAAGAATAAATCTTTTCTGTCCCACAGTTGCTACCCGGGTAGGCTTCTTTGCTGTAGGCACAAGTCCAAGTGTATGTGGAAATGTATATGTGATTGAATGTGAAAAAAAAAAGAGTAGCAGTGCACTGTCTGTGTCTCTTACTGTACGTTCACACTGAGAGCGGCGAGAGCGTCAAGAGTCGCCCAAACCTCCCTGCCAACGACGCTGTTGAACACTGTGGACGCTCTGCCGTTGATGAAATAGGCGGGTACAAGTTCCTTCGGAAAGCTTGGTTATGCAAATGTTTTTAAAGGGGCTATAAAGCAAACAAACAGGTCGAGCGGTATCTTTGTGCTGACTGACCACCAGTAGGCTATAAGTTAACCTTATGAGATATTTTAAATGTGAAGGTGCGAAATCGACCGATGACAGAAATAAATAAACAATGCTAATTACATATTTCGTAACAAAATTAACTAATGAAAAACACTACTTAAAAGCTTTTTGTTGTTGTGTGTCTTTTGTGTTAATGATAGGCTAGGTCAAATTCCAGCATGGAGTTTATAGGACACGTTTACTAGCCTTGGTCTTTAATTAACACTAACGTTTGTGCATAACCTACATTACAGTACAACATGGGGAAACCCACCACCGATATAATCAGTTTCTCCTCCATTTTGCTTAGGACCAAAAGTTTTGTGGGAACAATAGTTTATACTGTCGTGTTCTCTACAATTCTCTAGAGCGGAGCACTTCCAAGTTTCTATTGGTTGCCGCCCAACCGCGTCATATCTCATTACCATAAAGTTAACCGAACTTCAACTGTATTTTGACGCCCAAACCACCCTCACCGCGACGCCCTTTGCCGCGACGCTCTTCGCCGCTTAAAGACGCTGGCTCTCATTGAAAATGAATGACTTCCGGTCACTTTGACGCTCTCGCCGCGTTCAGTGTGAACGTACAGTTAGCTGACGGAAGGCGTCTGACCACAGGAACTCCTCACACTATCTCGGCATGCGCTCACCGCTGGGTCTGGCTCGCCATGTAATATACCGTCTAGTTGTGGTAAAAGAAAAAAAAAAACTGCATGGCACAGAATACGTTCATTATGGTCAATTCTGCAACCTTACAACCTAGTTACAAAAAACTCTCTCTCTCGCTATTTCTTTAACTGAACAAGGGATGCACTTAGAAAGAACAAAATGCAGGAAAACTTAACTGTTAATTTATGAAATACATAAATTCACATTTGCAACGTACACTTAGAAAATCTGCATTTTTTCCCCATAACAAAATAAAAATTCAAATACAGTGTAGGGTATCGAATTACACATTCAAAAGGGTCTGTTACAGTAGCATATCCGATCACTCCACGCACTAGCACACACACGCATAAAGATTACCAGCCTTACACAAGTTCATACAATCATACGATCGACAATCATACAACACTACTCCGATTGTTTTTTTTTTTTCCAAAAAACTCGTACTCCTTTGTACGCACCGAATTTAGTCCCAGGTCTATCATTCACTTGACTATATATACTAATACCATGCTAACATGACTAGCGAATTTGCTAGCATAGCACAAAAAAAGAAACAACTCACCTGAGTTTCGCTCAACAAATGCAGACGCGGGAAAAGTTACTCTACACGTTGCTCTAACACAGAGTTATCGTCAATTATGAAATAAAAAAACTGACTGACTCCTGTATGACATACTAACGGGCTTTCTTCTGAAATGTTCGCTACTGTCTGCGTGAGATCAGTTCAACTCGTGCATGTATACTGTGCTGCCATTTTTTTCGGAAGTGCGCCCTCTAAAGGAACTATCTATAACTGGCTTACAGAGTATGGAATTAATTCACGTGGGTTACAATAGCACAAGGAATACTTTCTCACAGCATGGGTAAGACAACTTACCATTTCTCACAGACCATGTAAGACAACTTATACAAGCTCTAAATATTTTGTCAGGGCCTGACTCACTGCCAAACCCATCCCTGGATTTTATTAACTCCCACTGTGGGTGGATTGGGGGCCAGCTTTAAGAATTTGTATCTGTGTGATTTGGATTTGATCGTGCACCATCCACAACATCTCCTCTGTCTTGTGGTTTCAGCAAGCTACCCACTAGGTCCTAATGACTAAAACACTCAGATCTGCCTGCCATTCACCTATCCTTTGCTACCTCACAACAGAAAGTACATCTTCCTAACTGTGCAGCTTTCAAACACATTTTCTCTCCTCCGTCAGCTATTGTCTCAAGGCCTTAAAGGTCCTGGCAGTTATTGACAAAGCCACTGCGACGGTAGAGCACAGCAATATAGAATTAGCCTCGTGCTTGATGTTCGATAAGAATCTAATTCTGGTTTAATGTCTTCAGCCATGGAGACAGGGACTGTGCTCAGCACGCTGTGAGTCTTCAGTTCAGCAGAGATCCAGGTGGATCTACAGGTGCCTGTAGCAAGAGGTATCTGACATCCTCCGTTATGCAGCCCCTACACCAAAATACCCCAAAGAGGATTCTAATGGCAGGTGACAGTTTGGGCATTATCTGTTTTGGATCTCCAGCCCTGCTTTACTAAGAGGAGTGTGTGACGGTAGTGGGACTATTTTAATTTTAACAGTTCGGGCGCCAGGTGAAATCCACCACCACTCAGACAGAGTGGTTAAAAATAAATATATTATAATAATAAAGGTTACTGATGCTGGCTAAAGCTACAGTGAACCAAACACAACAGGCACAGTTATTCAATTATTTATTTATTTACTTGTCTAAAGAAAATTAGTCCTGAACCAATCTTCCAAGATGCGTTGTATTTCGGCAGTCGGTGCGCAGTAACAAAAGTCTTTAGACGCAAAATTCCGACAATCCGACTTTTAAAATTTCTGTAACAGAATACCTTTAAACACAATTTCCATCACATTAACAATAATAGGGCAACCCGGGCGCCATAGGAAAATAACAATAAAATAAAACAAAACTGAAATAAACGGAGAACAGAAGAGCTATCCCAAGGTTTAAAAAAACCCTTTCAGAAGAAAAAAAAAACCCAAGCCGTAGCCCAAGGTTACGGCTTCTAAAGAGCGGTCAGTATGGAACCGGACTTAAAAAAAAAGATTTGCCTCACCGCTGCCGTGTCACCTGCTAAATACGATTAAAAAAAATCACAATAAAATCGTAAGCAGTAACTGACCACGGCTTACCGGTGGAACTTGTCGGGTTCAGAAGGCTCAGAATGGAGGAAAAAGAAAACCTCGCTCTCTCTACGATACTCAAAAAAAAAAACCAAGCGCGTCCGGACAGCGCAGCCACCTCAAGGTGTACTAAAAACGCACAAGTGCGACACACCAGACAGAGGAAGTGGGGGGAGAGAGCGCAATGTTACCTGGGCCAGGTATTTATAGACACGGATCATGACCCGTATGCAGACGCCATGTTTCTTTTTTTAAAAAAATATTTTATTATAAGGGGACATGGCTCTTATTGCCACAAGTGTAGGTGTGAATGGTCTGTGTTCTTCAGATATCTGCTAATATTATTTATTCACAGTTTCAGCCAGACAAGTACTCTCACTGTGTGTTGTCATTCGTTAGTATGTTGTGAACGTTTGAGACATTAAGACAGCCTCCTTGTTTTGATCCATGTTTTTGCCTTGTCTCTGTGCACAGAGACCATACAGTTTCCACAAAGTGTGCTGCATTTTCATTTATGGAAAATTAAATGTAAGGTTAAATTGCCTTTCTTAATGAAGACTTAGTCAAGTCCTGAGCATGTAATAACATAGACTCAAGTGTTGTATAAGACTGCCAACATCATTTAAGAACAACCAGTCACAAGGCTTGTTATGCAGTCTTCATACTTGCAAACTAAACCCATTAAATCACGAAAAAACACAGCTGACAGGTGCTATGTACCACGGCTGACAGGTGCTATGTCAGATTTGGATTCACACTTGGATCCTAGTTCCAAATGCATGTTCCAACTTGACAATTTTTCACGCATACTTGGATTCAAATGGGAAGTAAAAATTCTGCTTTTCCTTTGCCACTTCAAAATATTCAAAAATCAACGCATCCGAAAGATCTACAAATGCTAATTTGTTCTGTGTTACTAATTGTGCACTTTGCTGTGCACATTTATAAATGTCAATTGTGCAGTCAGCTTTGTATCAATGTGTGAAGGTGTGAGCATTCACAAACTCCTATATCTATTACCAGTTTGAGATATTTCAGTACGCATCTGTCAAACACAAACTGGGAAACTGGGGGAATCTTCGACACAATTTCAACTCCATATGTAAGCTTCAGCTGAGAGATTGAAACCCATACTGTAATTTTATCTGGAAAAGTTTTGAGTCCTACCATTTCCCATTTCAGGATTATATCATTTCTTTAATTGCCCCTCTGATTATGTAAACAAAAGACACTCATCAAGTGTGATTGATATTCACAGTATGGAGGACTATGTGCCCATCAGAGAATAACAAAGAAGCTGGACCCAGTCAACAAAACGACATGACATCCACAGTTTGTTCTTTTTACTATTAACCAAATGGGGTAGGTGGGTAAGTGTTGTGGGTAAATCTTTTTCAAATGATTTTGTATGTTGTCACTCGCCAGTTTCACACTTGGGGTTACATACCCGCTTCATAACGATCGAGACCAAGTGAGGGTGCAGAGGGCGTAAAGAGGCATTCTGGTAAACAGTTATTGCTTTCTCTCGGACCGTCTCTGGGGGGCAGAGCCAGTTCTGCACTGGAAATGAGCCACTTGCCAACTGTATATATATTCAGAATCTGTGAATGCTGCACGTAGATCGTCAGGTTGCTTCAGACACAAGAACAAAGATAACACAACTTAAATCTGTTTTTGATCAGTTCCTTTTTCTCCCGCGTTGTTGAACAGGTTGTACTCTTTATTACTGATTCAATATTTGTTACTCATGAAGTGAACGTGAAGATAAAAGAGCAGCATTTCATCAATTTTACAAGTGGATATTGGTGATATTCTGAGAAAAGGTGGTATGGATTGCATTTGTATCTTTTTTCTTGAAAATTAATTTAACTTATATTAATTCACATGAACTGAATCTTTTCAGATTGCTCCCTGCACATGAAAAAAAGAAGACATTTCATGATGCCCATACAGCCAGTCTCTGCGAACACAACATTTGTGCGTCCATCCACATTTTATATTAATGGATTTTCCAACGTCCCACATGCAAAGTATTATTATATATTTCTCTGCCTTGTCTACACCACAACGGTCTTTGGGAACTCCTTTATAATGTGTACTATATGCCTGGCCCGTACTCTTCACACAGCGAAGTACATTGCTGTGTTTAACTTGGCTGTGACTGATTTGGGCGGAAGTACTGCTCTGATTCCAAAGCTCATAGAAACATTTTTGTTTGAACACCAGTACATATCTTATGAAGCTTGCTTGGCCAACATGTTTTTTGTTTTCTTTTTCATGACTCTGCAGTCTCTCACTCTGCTTCTTTTGGCTTATGACAGAGTGGTTGCAATTTGTTTTCCTCTCAGATACCATGCAACCGTCACTAAAACAGCAATGGCTTCAATCGTTGGATGTATGTGGGTGTTTTCAACAGCTCTAGTTGCTTCCACTGTAGCACTGATTACCAGACTCTCTTTTTGTCGATCTACTGTGATCAATGGCTACTTCTGTGACCATGGCCCAATTTATAAACTGGCCTGTAATGACTATTCTCTGAATGACATCATGGGCTTTGTCTGCACTGCCAGCATCCTTTGCATTCCGTTTATATTAATAACTATTTCATATGCTTGCATAGCTGTTGCACTGCTGAGAATCGCTCAGGGCACGGCACGGATCAAAGCCATGAAAACATGTACATCCCATCTCATTTTAGTTGCTGTTTTCTATCTGCCAATCTTTAGCATATATGCAGCAGCATGGGCAGGGGCTACTAATGCTAATGCCAGGATAATCAGTTACTCTCTTACGCAAACAATACCATCCATGCTAAACCCTTTCATTTACACGATTAATACAGAAGAGGTCAGGCAGTCTATGAGAGGGCTCTACAAACGAGCCATGGTAAATAACACAACAGAGAAAAACACAATGAGAACAGAGGCAAGATAGAACCCTAAACATGCAATGTGATTACAAACATGCAAATAGGTAGTGGCTTTGTTAACCAATAGAAACAGAGTTTATGTGGAAGCCATGTCCCTTCAGGGTTTGTTGTTTTTAAGTCCTAGAGTAAAACATTGTCGTATATCATTTATTTAATGGAAAAAGAAGCCAAATGAAAGGCATGATATCTTTTCTTTTACACATGTGCCTGCACATTGTGGTAATGACAATAAAACTGAATTGAATTGAATTATGCTTAAACTGGAACTGCATGACTTTTTCTTTTTTCAAACTCTTCCCTACGCTGAATAAAGATTTATTAAAGATGAAAGACTAGAGTTAAAGGAGAAGAATGATTTAAGCTTTTTTTTCTTGCATATGTAATAAATAAATCATCCATGTGTTAATGTCTGATCCATGTGTGTAGGCCTATTAATAATCCATCAATTATCCTGAATTTTCTTTTAACTGAAAACTGGAAAACAAACAAGAGCGTCGTACTAAAAGGTGTTTATAAAACAGAATAATTAATCAAACAGTCTGGAGTTAAGACTGTGACACTACTGAGAATGTATTTATAACAATTTTCAATGTGTGTTTTAAACCTAGACGTCAACCACGGTGGCACAGAGACAGAAATAAGTCATTCAGAAGCAGTGTGCAATTTCCACTCATTCTGTAACTTTATTTTCACCCTCAATCATCATGTTTTGTGCTGACATCAGATAAGAAGTCCTTTTAGCAAAACCACAGGAAATGAGAGAAATCTCTGAAAAATCTCTGTTTGTCAGTCACTGTGTAGCACTCAGTTTCCATCTGACTGAAAGCCAACGTAAGCTTGTTGGCATTTCCTCATATTATTATTAAGAGACAGTCCAGTGTAAAAAAAAAAAAAAGAAGAGAAAAAAAACCCCCACTGAGGACAGTGTTTTTAGGTAGACTCTGTGACAGCTCCTTTCTGTTTCAGCAGCTGTTCCTTCCTTGCTTTCTGAAATGACATCATGCAGTCTTTAAAGTTCTGCACTGGACTCTGGCACTTCCGCCAGTCCTGGTGTTCAGCCATACAGTCCTGAACGGCGTAGTGCAGCTCTGCACAGCCTGTTTTAGAAATCATCTGATCCACAGGATCATCCTCTTCCTCACTCCTGCTGCGGTTGTGTGGTGATGGCCCAGATGTCATTTTGCCTCGAACCGGTTACTGTGAAATTTAAAAGATTGTTATAACGACGCACCCACAGATGACACATTTAAAACTTCCTTTTCTCATTCATCCGGATATTAGGTGTGCAACAGTTGTCTCGAAAACGATAGCGAAATCCTCGTAGACTGAATTACAGACCAGGAAAAGCACGAGAACGTTGGATTCAGTTCAAGAACACTTTAAATCATACTCATTAAAGCTACAGTGAAAACGTATAAAATATGTAGTCGCAATGAGACTGCATGGACACTTTTTGAATCTGTAAAGACATCATCCACTGTACACTCAATGTGCTCTGAACAGTCTCTGAACAAGACTTCAGGCTTACAAAAGTGTGTCTGAATTTTGCATTAATGTAAACGCGAATGTGTACTGAGCTCAATCACTGCTCAAAGAGAATTAAATACATATTTCAACACATATTAATAGTACGACAAACTGTCTTTCAAAATTACCTTTCACTCTCCGCTCTTCAGACGACCACCTTTCATAACGCCTCCACTTAAGACACGGAAGAATTTAATGGGAGGACAGGAAAGGCGCAACATATAAACATGTCCGACTTCGCAACTACCTCTCACTTCGCTCTCAAATGTAGTGCTGCCCTCTGCTGTGTTGATCCGCATTGTCGGGTATTTTATCCTTCCTTCCGCTAGAGGGAAGTATCGTACCATTTTAGAACCTCAGTGTATTTCCTAAATTAGATTATTTTTTGCTTGTTGTGAAAGCAGATAGCTGAATGGTACGGCTCGAGTAAAGCTTATTTGTGTTTACTGAGTGTAGAAATTAAACGAAACCATTAAATTATGGTTCTTTTTAGTCCCTCAGAATAAACCCTTTAATGATATGGAGTCAATCCTGAAGTCTATCCTTGCATTTAGCAGCACTGTAGAAGATAGAGCCTACAGTTTCTCTCGTAAATTAGCAGGTCTTGCCTTCAATAAGAAACCAAAGGGTCAGCAAATTGTCTATATGAGTGAAGCAGGGCAAAATATTGTACTGTACGATGGCTGTAATCACTGTCTCTATTCATCAAGACACGTAGGCTACACTTCAACCTGGCCACTTATGCGTAAAAAAGGCTTCTTGTTGAGATTGTGTAGCCTAAATATGTTTTTCTGATCCTTGAGTATCAACATGTTCACATTCATGTTCTCTCTCTGCCTGATCTCTATTGTAAGATATCTTATTGGATAGTGTGAAGGTGTTAAACAAAGGGAGGAGGGCATATTCTGTTGGATGGCATATTCAAACGAATTGCTGGGTAGGCTATGTGACAGGTGGATATAAATTACAGTTGGATGCTTAAAACTTACAGCATTTGTTTCTTTAATGTAAACTGAAGAAAGGGCGCGAAGAGCAGACGAGCAAACGCTAATAACACTAAACAACACTGAAGTAAAAATAAATAAATAAATAAATCATTATTCGTTTGAAGCCCAGCAAACACGGTATAAACTTAAACCAGACAACAATAATAACAACAAGCCAGGCAGTATAGGCAGCATGATTACTAAATGACTAAAACACAGAATAAATAGAACACACAACTGTTTTACCATTTAGCATCTTAGATACTTCCACTGTAGCCTACTACTTGTGCAATTTGTGAACTGCTAATCTGCATACACTAAACCAACAATTTAGCCTTTAACATTTATCAAATGTTATTTGATAAACGTTAAAGCCCCCATCTTTACCTATCAAAACCGCAAAACCATGAGTTATAAAACAGTAAAAACAATAAGCTTTATGCTCTATAACCTTATGCCATACTACATTAGCCAGGATAGGTTTGTTTTCCATTGCAAATGTACAGTTTTAGAATTAAAACAGTCTGTGTGTATTTATGTAAAAAAGTAGGCAGCACGTTACATACAACACATGTTATGACGAAGCAGTGTTTCCTACGTTGCAATTACACGAGAGCTATGTGAAGGAATGATTGACAAATTATTACGTTTATGCACAATGTAAGTACACAGCTGTGTAATGGAATTCTTTGAATGGCTATTAGGTTTTCACCGCATTAGAGCTGCAACGTCCTGGAGAAACCAAAAAATAAATAAATAAATAAATTATTACTAATTTAAAAAACCCAGAAGTTTTATTTGACATATGTTTGACCTATGTTAACTTATATTTCTATCAAAAAGGATGAACAGTTTTCCACAGAGTACCAAATATACTTTTTCGTAAGAGAAAAGACGCCTGTCTCCTTATCTCACTCGTTTTGAGAGAATAGATGATTGGGTTCAGACAGGGAGGAATGCAAGAGGATAATGACAAACTCAACACCCTGAGGTCTGAGTTGACACCATGCCAGAAAAATCCAATGATAAAAATGGTCAGAATCGGTATGTAAAAAACAGCAACGAGGATGAGGTGTTCCGTACAAGTGGCCAACGCTTTGAATCTGCTCTCAACGCTTTTCATCTTGAACACAGCGATCAAAATGCTGACGTATGAGATAATTATTAAAGACAGCGGCCCAAACAAGATTATTAAACTCAAAGACGTCGCTGTGGCCCACTGCATAGAGTTATCATTGCAAGCTAACCTGAAAACTGGAGCATAGTCACAGAAGTAGCTATTTACCAGGACAGAGCCACAGAAAGATAAATATTTCATTATGTAGACGGAATACATTACCATGCCTATGCAAAACGACCAACACACTGTCAGTATGGATACCATGGTGATATTCGTGTTAATGGAGTTTTGTCGCAAAGGGAAACATATAGCAATAAATCTATCAAAAGCCAACACCGCGAGGGAAAATGATTCAAGACACAAAGGGGTGTAATAAAAATACATTTGCACCAGGCATAATTTAAAAGGCACAAAATTGTCTTTGAAAAGGTAAGTCTTTATCATTCCAGGAATAAGAGAGGTACTGAGGATCAGATCGACGACCGCAAGGTTCCCGACAGCCAGGAATTTTGGACGATGTAAACGCTCGTCAAACGAGATTATACTAATGACAAAAGAATTTGATAGTACTGTTATGACGTAAACCACGGCTAAGAAAATTACGTAGAGACTTGAATATGGCAAAGATGTGAAGCCAATGATGTAAAACCCGGATGGATGAATGATGGAGTTGTTATGCGCTGAGCTCCTGAGATGCAGCATAGCCACTGTCCGTATGCTGCTCCAGTTTGCCCGTGTTTCCGTGCTACCTGTATATAAAACAATTAGGCGACTTAAATTCTGGCCTACCCATCACAAGACATTGTCATGCCGCTCTTACCTAACTCCTGTATCTGTTACTTTTATCTTGGATTGAATAAATAACAATTTAAATGTGTAGAACGATTTGGTTATCTCTCTCCCCTACCTGCACATACAAACATCTATCGGAGGACACAGAACTGTGATGCAAGACTATCGTCTTTATATTTGTCCTGTTTTATTATACTTAAATTTATTCTTAAAAATCGTTAATGAATCACCTGCAAGACATTAATGTAAGCATTTATAAATACTCACGAAGTGTGTAAACACACACACACACACACACACACACACTCACACACAAAACTAAAACAGTCATCCAACAAATGTTTCTCTCTGCGAGAAATGTCTCACCAGGATGTTGTGGATCCCCAAATCCACTTCATCATTCTCCTCTACAGATTTATAAACCACTTTGTTCTCCAGAGGTGTCATTACTCTGAAAAAAAAAAAAAAACTCATTCTCTAATATGTACATTCTCCTGAAGGGATAAACATTGATGAATCCTGTTCAGCGAAAAGTATCCCCCATGTTATTTTATGCATGTGTGTATGTATATATGGATTTTTTGTATTGGTTGGTATGTGTTTTGATGTATCTCTGCCTATATACTTTTATTCTGTAAATTCCCAGGGGATGGGTTTTATCTATGTATATATGAAGAAAAGATTCAGTTTCAGTTTCTTCCATCTATTGTTGCTCATTTATAATAATGAAACTTCCAGAACAGACGCAGTAAAAGACCACGTGAAGGATAGCTGTGCATGGGAGGGAGATTAAACAGCAAAAAAAAATCTGTACAAATTCTCCAGATGTTTTCAGTGTCGAATAACTGTGACAAAGTTAAACTGTTGAGAAACATCTACTTTTCCTTCACAAATCATTCTGAGAAAACAACTCATAGTTATTGATCTTAATCTCTTTTCTAACTCTGACAGAACATTTGTCATATTTCTGTACAGAGTTTGATGGATTCTTGCTCTCATGTGAGGAATAAAAAGTACGGAGAAGAAGAACTCTTGGCATGAGCGATGGAGAGAGATGGATGGTGAGAGCACCCCCCTTCCCCCCCTACCCCCGAATTATATCTGGCAGGATAGATGTGTTACAGTAAATGCATTTGCAGAGTTTATTTAAATAAAAGTTCCATGTTGCTCAGAAAGTAATCATGAAAAACACTGAATTGAAATATAAAAGTAGTATCACTAGCGGGGTTTCAGTAGCTGTTTACTGATCAGGATTGGATGTACTGTATATTTAAGGCAATCAAGTCCTTGAGCCTGTTCTAGTACTCCTTAAACACTCTCCTTCCTTATGCCCTCATGACCACTTGACCAGAGAGCTGTATAGATATAGACATTATGATAAAAGTCTTTGGTCTATCACACTAATTCATGTTGACTAATTCAGTTGACTCCAGTTCCCAGTTAACCAGACAAGGCGTGCAGGAGCCTGGAGCATCTGAAAGGGCTCGGGACTTGTAATCTGTTTCTCCTTCTTGCAAGCATATTGGTGGATAAAATTGGAACTATATTGATAGGATTACACTTAACCATTATCAACAGTTACATCACACAGACATTACAAATAGGATGATAGTGACACCTTAAGTATTTTGTTTTGTTTGAGATTTGATCGTCTATCCTATGCATCTTGTGTGTGTTTCTTTTTTTCCTTATTGTGGTTGCACAGTTAGCTCTTGCTGTTGCTCTTCTTTGGTCAGACAAACATCCCACTGATTTTTTGCTGAGTGAACCGAACCAAGTACACCGAGCAGTTATTTATTAAAGTTAACTTTTACTTTCTTTCTGAGTGAAATTCAATTTTCCAGACCTTTAAGCACCTATATGCCGAGTAGTTTTTGGAGTTCCCTCCTAAAAGCTGAAAAGTAAGAACTAAGTCGCCTTGCGTTTTTTAATAAACCAAACTTTGGGTTTTTTTTTGTCTGTTTTTACAGTGATATTGTGTATTTGAATTGTATTCAATTGCTATTGTTATTACTAAATATCTTTGGTTGTAACTCACCTTGTTTGGCTTCCTGTGTTATTTGACTTTGCACTCAGTGATGCATGTGGTCAGATCTCCATGTAAGCTGCCACCTTCTAGAAAGAAGGACTCTCTGAATTCCCAATATAGACACTTAGACATCTGTTCTCCCTGTTGCCAAGCTGTGAAGTTACAGTAATTGAAACAAATGGTGGACAGGAAGACAGACTGATGACTTGCCACAAGAGACATGGATGCTTCGAGGCGTTTAAATTATTGTGGAGAGACACAAACACCTACAAAAATGCCCTGAAAGAGAAACAGTCCATCAGCACTGACACTAATATGTCAGAATGCCAACCTGTCAGTGCCCACTTCAGCCAAATTGTGCTGAGTGGTTTTGAATAGCTTTATAATACTTTATAAATTATTTTCTTCAAACATGGTTTAGTGGAATAAGTTTCTGCTTAAATTGGAAGTGACAAATAATGAGCATGAAATCCCAAGGAAATATTAATTAGCTTAGATGTCGACCTCCAAGAGCTTGTTAACACAGAGAACACCAGGGGGTCAGAGGGCATTCGATCGACAGGGTCTTCTCATCCACAGTATGCTGGAAGTGATCCAACCCCAGGATCTAATCGGAGGTTTAAATTAGCCACAAGATAATTCCCAGGGGTTTTTTTTTTCCAGCTTTTTCAGTCATCAAACAGCATGCTGGACTACATTTACTGTGTATAACAAACCTCAATCAAGCATGTTCATTAAGTCCAAAGCATGTTGATACCTTATATGTATATATAATGCCATTTGACTGCGTATGGCATTGTTATTGCTTTGATTGAATTGTAATGTATTTTATTGTACTGAAATGAAATATATTCTTTTTTGACTGTTAAGATGATGGTGATTTCTTTCTTTCTTTCTTTCTTTCTTTCTTTTTTTGCAGGTTTAGAAAGAGGGATCCAAATGATACTTCATTAAAGACATGCAAATATGAGTACTGTATAGTCTCCATTTTGGATTTAAATAATGAAGAAATTAATTTTAGTCTTGATGGGAAAAAAAAGCAAATGGAAACGGAAAAACAGGAAATGCATGCTATCAGCTCATTTTTCTTCCATGCTGCAGATGTTATCACAAAAATTCTCAGTGAGCATCTTCATCATCTTAGGCCCCTTTGAGAGCGACTCAGTATCACTCAGTTCAATAACTGTAAAGACTAGAGTCTCAGAGACTGAATTTGATTAATTTTGTCATAATCGCAGAAGCTATTATGGATTCAGATTATTTTTGTTTATAAATTAACATAATTTTGCAGTTCTGTGTATACATTTGTAAATTGGAACTGGGTAATCCGACAAAAAGGCAGATTACTCTTTTGTATGGAAAAATCTGTGAACGCACCTTAAGACATTTCAAATAACAACATCAACAACAACAACAACAACAACAAAAGTAGCATGAATCCATGATCTTCCAACAGATGTTACAGAGAAAGAGTGGAGTGCTCTCCTGCACAAACTTTGTCAGTTAATAGTGAATTTAGAATGATCCAATATAACTGCTTGATGAGAACTTACAAAACACCAGAAAAATGCAATAAATCCCCGAACATTCAGGATAAAGCTGTTTAAAATGTGAACACATAAAGGGACTTAATTCCACTGTATCTGGCTATGTGAGTCCTAGTGAAGCTTTTGGAAGACAACAATTAGAATCATTCCCCAAATTATTTGCCAGGAAATTCCTGTATGTCCTAAGCTCTGTATTTTTCATCTTGTCCCAGAGACATTGTCATTAATATATCATGAATCCAAATGAGTAAACATCTGTTTACCACAGTAAACCTCAGTTTACTACAGGCAAAGAGTTTGATTGCATTGTAACTTGCCCCTTTTTGACCCTTTGATTAAGAGCAATGTCTTCATGTTAGGCATGTTTAGCATATTTTTCAGAACATTTGGACATTGTTTCTAAGTTTCGTTGAAGAACGAGGTTTGTCAACCTGACCTTGGAATGCTGCCTTGTCTGTGTGTAAGAGCAAGAATTGGACCACCCTCCTTTTTTGAATCATCGCCTTATTCCATACAACCTCACTCTTCTTAATTGTTTTTATATTTAAAGCACCCTTCTTTCATGCTCAGGTAAAAGGTACGCTGAAACTGTGAGATGGCTAAATGGTCAGTAAAGGGGGGGGGGGGGGGGGGGGTGTCCGATTTTTGAACTGTTTCAACATGTATATTGGACAGATTCAACTTTACTGTCAACTTTATTGTCATTGTGCAGAGTACAGGTACAAAGCCAACAAAATGCAGTTAAACCCAAGCTGGCCAGCCCAGCCCAGCCAAGGGGCTCGTCCGGGAATTGAACCCGGGACCTCTCGCACCCGAAGCGAGAATCATACGCCTAGACCAACGAGCCGACAAAACAGGCTGGCATGTACGGGTATCAAACCCGTGGCGTTGGCGTTATTAGCACCATATTATTCATTCATCTTTAATGATAATAATGTGATTTACAGCATATAGTAACAGGGGCACAGTGTGCTAAACCATGAGAACTGAACAGATTTGTGCATTGCAGACGGTTATTGTTAAGCATTAAGATTTCTTTAAACGTGAACTGCATGCCACAAAAAAAAAAAACAGAAGGAAAGAAAGAAAGAAAGTTTGATGCATCACTCCCATCCAGTACCAGCTGTTCAGTGTAATGCCAAAACAACCTGTCAACTCAGAAAAAGGGAATGTTTTCTTGTGACAGAATTTAGAAACTGAAGTCATTGTATAGACTACACTTTTGCCCTCTGAGGTGCCGTGCTAATTAGCTTGGTCCTGTTCGCATCTCAAGGGTGTACTAAGTAATGAACCTATTGGAAACTGGCGTGTAAACAAAGTAGTGTTTAGTCCTTAGAGCAAGCTAATTAATCTTCACAAGTGTTTTTTTTTTTTTCAGAGAGAAGACCTTTCTTCAGAAGCAATTATAACATGTGAAAAAAACTTCAAAGTGACTGAATTTTGTACAACTGGCTGTTATTCGTGATTCAGAATTTGGAGAAGGTCAAGCAGTTTGGTGAAACCGAAATAATTCAAATTGAACAGAGGAATATTACTAAATTAAATAATCCTAGAGAACTGATGTCATTTCAGGCTTCACTGAGTCATATGAATCACCCATGTGGTGACAGAGAATTTGATGTGTCTGATGTTAAAATGTAGGTAAGTGATGACGGACTTATGACCATGTATGATGTTGGTAATGATGGTGTGAGAGAATATAGATGTAATGACTGGAGCGTAAGAAAAGAAAGTTTGTAAATATGCAAGGTCAATATACGTGGTCACGAAAATCAGAGGCCAAGATACAAAAAGTCCTCCTTTACTAGCAGCTTGACATGATAAAAAAAAGATACAGGACAAATGAGAAAAGTGTGTGAAACCAAGCTGTTTGACTTGGTGTGGTTATTTTGCCTATGCATCCTGGCTTTTTATCTTTGAGTGGGAATCTTTCTGCAGTATTTTTCTGGATTGGTTATTTCAGTCACACTGCCAAAAGGGACCCAGGGTAGGGAGTCCTCTTCGTCTTGTGACTGGCGATTGGCACTATCATTACAGTTCAGTGCTTTAATCTTTAAAGTCATAATCAATAAATCAAGCACCAAAGTGCACAGAAAATCTGTACACACACACCAGTTCTGTGACGAAGATTTTTTCATTTCTAGTTGCGAAGGAAAACAGTTGTTAGTTCACGGTTGCAAACTCAAAACCAAGAAAGTCTTTCAGTAAAATTTTTTGTCCCTGTCAAAATACTTAAACCATGCTTAAATTTCTTTTTCCATTAGAGTGGTTACATTTCCACAGTTTTAAGACTGCATAATCTTTGTGGTCTGTATTCCACTGAGGAGACAACCAATGCACGACTGCATCACCCTTGACAATAAAGTAATCTTGGGGTTAATTAACTTTTGCGTTAACTAGCATTCCTTAATGCTTAACTGGATTTTAGCTGTCCCTGTTGGGACCTCCTTGCTGATCATAACCACCACCAACAACAACAACCAAAAAAAGAAAGAAAAAAGAGAAAAAAACAGAAAACTTCTCTATTGACCTTAATGAGAGTTAATTGGAGAGCGGAAAAGAAAACATTTTTGTTATTGCAGCTGTAATGTGCTACTCTAGAGAACAGCCTTGTGTCCCTCTTCTCCTTCCTCCCAAATGAACAACAATTAAACCGAATATCTCGTCTCAGACAAATGCATGCAGTTCAAGATACAGTGCAAATCGACAGTCCAATGGTTACCACAATACACCATCTCCTATTATGTAAAAGAAAAAACTTTTTTTTGAAGGTGAGATTTGCCTGAGCTTTCTTAACACTAGGGTGTAAGAATGACCTTGATTTCTTTCACATTAGAACATAACTTTAGATTTAGCTTCAACTGTGAACACAGTTCTTGACTTTGTCAAAAGACCATCAAACGTATGGAGGATTTTAGGTCATATGCGACCAAAATGTCCGACATCACTATAGAACATTCAACATCAACAGTTACTTTCATTAAATTGTCGTCTCTGACATGACAATGTGAAACTGTGACTGGCAGATTCTACTCTGAGAGCGGTGCTCAACTAATAATATGGAATTGCAATGGCTGAATGACCCAGAACTATGGAGAAAAAAGGTGACACAAGGCCAGAAGTGCACAAAAGGCTAAACCTACAATAATAGAAAAATTACTCAATTTCTATGGATTTTTCTCCTTTTCTGCTTGCCTTCACTCTTTTTCTGCTTTAGTTGTCATCTGTTCTGTCCTCCCTCATATGAAAAAGTCACTGGGCTGGCTGAAGTAATTTGCAAGGCAAAGCTTGTTCTGAATCAGAGGGCCAGTGTACTGGGAGGCAGAGGTCTGTGTGGGACAACGTATGCTAAAGAGGTGCCCGTGATTGTAGGCAGGCAAAAAGTAAGTCAGAGTATTCCAAAAGAATGCCGATTGGCTTGTTTCCCTCTTAAACTTCACTCGCAACTGCCCAATCACCAACAGTAGTCGCAAGTGTAATTAAATAGTAATTTCCGAAGTGGATTTGATTTTGGTCCTCTCATTTTCTTCCTCGGCTTCCCCTTTCATTAGCTCAACATGACTGCAGCTGTTTTATCTTTCCTGCGACAAATTCAGTTCTGCAATACTAAAACTACAGTAAAATTCTTAAGGGTACCCTAGTCATACCCAACAAAATCAATGTCAAATCACGAAGGGACAGATTGCTAGAAACTTAACCTCAGAAGAAATAATGCTCTCAGATGAAGTCTGCTATCTTCGTACGCAAAATCTTACTATGACTCATATATACAGTATACACACAGACACACACACGCACACACACACAGACACACACACACACACACACACACACACAGACACACATCCACGCACATACGGTGCAGGTGCGGGTGAATAGTACCATAATGTTCTGTACACTCAGCAAAACCCCTCAGACATGGCATTCACGCCCGTTTGACCTTGCCATTAAAATCAGACACCCTGTCGTCTAGAGCCTGTTAATTAAAATGGCCAAATGAAGCAGGCGAAGAGTGTCAGGATTTATAGGGACCTAAACGCAGCCTTGCTCTTAGTCACAGCACGGTCGAGATTAATCCCATTTTTCCTATAATTATGGAGGAGATTCATCTTTAGCCATGTCACAGTTCTTTTATTAGCAGCAAATTGTCTCCGCCCCCCCATCAGTAATATGTACAGATAGCTCTGTCACTGAGTGTTATTTGAAAACCACTTGGCACTGGGAATCTCTTCTGGGACCAGTCAAAATGACATGTTGGCTTTGAGGCTTCGATGACATACTCCAAAGATGTTAATTCTGAGAAATTTTTTTCAGCAGGAGTCTGTGGTTACTTACTAGTGAAAATTAATTTTGTGTAAAACTTTCTGTTTTGTTTCACTGTAAAACTGAAATACCTTTGGATTCCCTTTTTTTTTTTAAGGAAAACTGCCCAACAAAGCAAACGTTTCTTCTTGTCGAGGAACAAGACAAAAGAAGAGGTGGACTAAGCTTGATATTTGAATGGTTTATTATGGATGCAGTTCATTCTCATACAAAAAAGTTGAGCATACAACTATTGAGCATATAACACCATTTTTATACAGATGTTCGTTCATTTTACACACTACACTGAATGGGGACCGTATGTAAATATGTACTGACTTCAATGTAAAATGCTTTGCAGCCTCTAGTTCTTATGTACACTGACAGGTGAACGGTACTGGATTGAAATAAAGTTCATGGGCTATCTTGTTGATCATCACAAGGAGTCAGCAACTCCTCTCTAAAGACTTGGCACAGTGTACAAACCAGTGTAAAAAAACAAAACAAAAAAAAAAACAGCAATGTGTCTCACAAACACAACGCTGCATTCACCCTTACATTGACTAAATACATCCAATACAAGTCAAAACTGATGATTTGTGTCTCTCCTGCCTTTGGATCTCCTTGACAGACTTAAATGACCTGCCTTCTGTACAAGGCATACTATCACTTTGCCAGTTAAAACTAGGGGACTCCATATCATATCATATCATATCATATCATATCATATCATATCATATCATATCATATCATAACATATCATTCCATAAATAATAATAACATTAATATATCTTGCTGGTTATATCTTTTTATTTTGATTTTTGTTTTCAAACAACTGTAGATAAAATATATTGACGTTAATCAAAACCTGAAGTCTACTCATTATGTTTTCAAACTAACATATATTCAAACCAGTACCAGTTTTTACACTAAGGGGCTGATTGACAACGTCACTTTTCTATTTTTAGCAAGCTGTGTGTTTTCAGTGATGATTAAAAGTTATGGGGTAATACTATACAGGATTTAATAAACCGATGTCAAACAGGTAATCGCGGCATATGTTCCTGCATGTTTGCTTAAACGGCTACATTAGCCAATCTGGGATCAGAGTCCTGTTCGTATCTGTAATGATATACTTCCATCTGGTCACGGCACGCTTCTCTGATGTTGTTAAGCCATCTTTTGATACCGCCTCTGTTCAAGTACAAAACCATAAGAAACACAACTCCAATCAGAGCCAGCACAATGCCAAGAAACACATATGAGACAGCTTCTAACTCCGGGTTTATGCAGTCCACGTCCTCCCTTCGAAGTTTCTCTACGGGTGTTCCCCTCCTCGCCTCCGGTTGCGCGCAGAGCACGCGACTCGAATCAGGGCACTGAGAGCCGTTTTTTAGCCAGTAATAAAACGGCTCCAGTTCGCAGCTGCATTTGAAAGGATTCTGAGATAAATATAGTCTTATTTTCTTGAATTCACTCAAACTCGACACATTGTTTTTTCCTATGGCCTCGATAGAATTATTTGTTAGTACCAGTGCATTCAAATTAAAAATGTCAAACCTGGAGATGGGAATTGCTTTTAAACCGTTTCCAGATAATTCCAGTCTCTGAAGACTTTGCAAACTTTCCGATGACAGCGCACTTGAAAGCTGCCTCGCGCCTGAAATCGCGAGCGTGTTATTCAGGTACAGATAACGCAGCTCCCTCAACCCTCCAAATGCCATAGCTGAAATTACCATCAAATTATTGTAGCTGAGATCTAAATGGAGAAGATGTGGGAGCCCGGCAAAAGCGTAAGCTTCGATTACCTGTACGTTGTTTCCAGTCAGAAGGAGAGTCAATAGTCCTAATTCTGTCCCATTTTTGGAGAACGCGCCCTCTGGTATAGTGGTGACATTGTTCCCTCTGAGAATTAATGTGTGGGTCCACTGGGACACGACGAGGGGCAGTTCGATTTCTGGCGAGTCAAGACAGGTAACGGTCGCTGTACTTCGGATGCAGGTGCAGGACAAGGGACAGTTCTCAGCACTGGCGGACAAAAACAGAAAGCAAACCATCAAGGACTTAAAATACTGATGCGTTAAAAAGTGGAATGTCATACGGTCACATGAAAAAATCCACGTCTTCTTTCTTTCCATTTTGACGGAGACGAACGCGTCGTTTAAAAAAAATGATTGTGTTGTCAAGTGTGTTTTCAAGTGCAGGTTATTTGAGAAAAGTGTTAAAGATTATGTAATGTCCCATATTTCTGAGTGAATGAAAGAATTTCATCCATTCCTTTGAGAAATGCTGTCAGCGTGGTTTAAAATCTGTAATGTCTAGGACGCCACCGCTCGGCACGTTCATTCTGGAAAGTCCTTTTGACGCTCACACCACGACTGCAGTCAAGTGCTTTCCCCCAACATAGGAGAGAGGTCTGAGCCTCGCCCACCCTGTGTCCTCCCTGTAACTACGGACAGGAGGAGTTTCCCTGTCACAGTAGCTAGACCTAAAGGACATGAAAAATAAATTAGGTATAGCATCCTAATATTGGGTTTTCAAAAGTGTCCCCACTAATCTCGAACACATGGATAAGTAACTCAGCAAGATTAATTACTTATTACTAAGTTATTACTGTTACATACTGTCTATACGATTTTTGTGGTCACTCATACATGTTCACCTCATTTTTTCATTTTCAGTTTTCATATAGCTATATGCATGTTAAACTGTTAAATTGTTTGTTTGTGTGTGTGTGTGTGTGTGTGTGTGTGTGTGTGTGTGTGGTGTTTATTCTGTGTTTCCGTTGCTGTGAGCGTGGAATCTAATCATGCTAGTGGGAGGTATTTGTCCTCAAGGTTTAATGTTACTTGAAGTTCCTTCCTGTGTGTGTGTGTGTGTGTGTGTGTGTGTGCGCGCGCGCGCGCATGTGTATGTTTGTTTATGAATGTTGGGAGTGAAATATGGGTTCTGATTGGAGGAAACAGTCTCTATGCTCATCATGTTTAACATTGTGTAGTCAGGTACAATATTACTGCTCAGGTAGTTGTGGTCTAAGCAACAAACAGGATCAGAGACAGAGCTGATGAATGGTTTGGTGTCACAGGGCCTGGAGGCTAACAGTTTAATGGGTTGTAGAGAGTGTGTTGCTGGTAGATGGCGGGGTGGGGACACTAAACCACGGCCCTTGGTTATCTCTGGAGGTTACTACAGTTCAAAGAGGTGCATTCATCACTCATTCAACCCAGACTGCAGGAACATACAACTGTCAACGCTAGTGATAATTCAGTTGTGGGAACTTAATTAAATTCTACCCTCTCTTTCATTTCTGCATGACTAACATAATTAATCAGATCAGCTGCGCTCACGTCCACTGTGCAGACAGACCTCTGCCAACCAGTCGTGCACTACCTCGATTACATGGTCAAGGAGGCATTGTCATTGTAGCATAAAGGGAAAGATAAGTGGTTTCTCTTATCAAGTTATTGTGACATTGTTTCCTCAGTCATTTGGCAGAAAGCTAAGCGAAGGCACTTATACCTGTCATCCTGAAGTAAACTAGTTTTTGTGTGTGTGTGTGTGTGTCTTAGGATGGATGGGCACTATCACTTACACACTCCGTAACTGAGATGTGTGTGCTGTCGTAATGCCACACTTGTTTACCTTGAGTATTACCCGGAAGTGGCGGTTTCCTGTTTTGTTTGTGGTGTCTGTGAGTGGACCTTTTGGGGCCGTAATGCCGATGTGTTTTGTCAATGTATTGTTTGGGTTTGTTAGTCGGAAATGGACAGCCAGGATTATGTTAGACATGAATCTGTTGTTGAATTATCTGAAGTGTATATCATTACGTGTATATGTGTCATCCTCAAATGTGCTTGTTGGTTGAATGTTTTACTTGTATGCTAAATGACAGCGTGACTTTGTTGCAGTCCTATTTGCTGTGTGCAGAGCTGCTAGGTGATGGTGTTGGCTTGTTGCTTTTATGTGGATCCATTTGTATTTGTTTGGGAGCCTGTTTGATGTAACCTTTGTCTGCTGGCAATGTGTATTGTGTTATGTCCTTTGTGTCAGTTGCGCATTGTTGTTTCTGACACTGTTTGCTTGCACTGTGCCTACATCTTTAAACCAGGAGCGTTGGCTGAGTGGACTGGATTTGTGCCAGCTGGCAGAGTTGTTGTGTTATGGACTGTGATTCTCTGATCTCTTCCTACACTACTGTTTCCACTAGACCCTGACACACTGCGATACTTTTATCTGATTACTTTCCATCTGTTTAAACCCAACCCCCGTATTCTACGCAAAAATGCCAAGGTAAAGGAAAAACACCAGTGCAAAGTGTTTTTGATAGGCTCCTGGGCCCCAGTGAGCACCCAGAACATCTTAAGTGCATCATAGCATAGATGCTATAGGTGTCTGGAGCTTTGTATAAAGGATGTCACACCGGTCCCCCACAATAAATTCCATCGTTTGGTGTTTTGTTCTCAGTGCCATCTCGGACAGCACATCTTATAAGTTGTGTTGAGATCTCATAAATTAGGCTGGGGGTTCAGGTCTGGCCAATGAGCTGTGTGTGTCTGCTGTATGGTTTAGCCTGCATCGGTTCAGCATTCGCCAAGCAATTCAATAAACGTTCATGCCGTGTGGATAGGCATGTGTTCATCCAGGAAGATACCATTACCAAGACAGTAACGTTTTACCATAGGTTGACAGCGATAGTTTGGAAGAGCTTTGTATTGTTTTGTCATTGACTTTGCCCTCTGAGGGCATGGGCTGACCTGAACCATGCCAGGAAAATGCACATCACACCACCACAGAGCCACCAGAACTTGTCACAGTGGGAAACATGCACTTGCCTGCCGTGCTCCACACATGACGCACTCAACCATTTGTTGAGAACAATGGCTGACTCATCTAACTGCACGAATGTCTGTCCACTGATGGGTGGTCCACTGCTTGTGCTCATTGTCCCATTTTACCCATGAACATGCATTTTCATGTGCTGTATAGGGTTGGTGCACTGCAATCTGACCATAAGTGTACTTTTCTGTGAAGTTTTCAATGGGCTGTTCTTGACGGAGGTGTTTGCTTAGGCCCTAGGTTGATATTTGCAGTCAGCTGATTCAGTGTTGCTTGTCTCTTTTTGTGACACTTCTTGAACCAATGCCCAGACATTACTTGGCAAGGAATGTGCATGTTTAGCCAGAAGTGACCCCAGCTAACCTGCATGCCAGCATCACCTTTGGTGAAGGTCCTAATGAGAATTCTGGAGGAGGGATTTGAAGATGCTTTGGTCTCCCAACACCAATCAAACCACAGTATTCAAGTGCTGTATCTATCCTCCCCCTCTCACTTGATAGATAGATAGATAGATAGATAGATAGATAGATAGATAGATAGATAGATAGATAGATAGATAGATAGATAGATAGATAGATAGATAGATAGATAGATAGATAGACACTTTATTCATCCCATGGATAGATACTCTCTTCATCATATTTATGGCATTTCTCCTTTGCCTCCAACTCCATCTCTCAACCATATGTTCTTATCCCCACCTCCAAGTTGTGGGGCTACAGTTAGACTGACCAATCGCCAGTTTGGATTTCACTGAAATCTCTTCCTCTGGCCACAGCAGCCAAAATACTGAGTGACTGGTCCTCCCCTCATTTTTATCCTACCCCAAAGGCATGATGAGAAGGCAATCATTTAACTAATTAAGAGAATCTGTTTGGAGGCATCTGCTTCAAATGTAGTTTATACCCTCGTTATCTGGGATGTTTCCCCTGTTTCAGCAGTTATACAATTTAATCGGTTTTAAATGTTTTTAAATTAAAAAAAAAAAGATATTACACATGTGAGACAAAAAGGCAAGTATATTTTTGCCTTTTGTATTTTCTTTTTACAATCCTTTTGAAAAAAGTGATAATTGTTTTGTTGTGAATGTTGGTGTGATGTGATTTAATCGATTAATATTGTTGCGAATTCTTCAAAAGAGCAATGACTGGAAAAGGATTAATCCTTATCATTTAACATTTTTATATATTTTGGCCATTAATGATAACACTCCTCTTCTTCCCATGCATTTAGCAGGACAAACATTGTTACAGGACAACTGCTCTTTTAACAGGGCCCAGTTGAAGCCTGTGTCCTTGTGTTGCGTAATGTGTGGGTGACAGTGTGGCGAAAAGGAGGGATATTAGTAATCCCCTGATAGCTCAACTCATTTAAAAGTCTGTTTTTGTTCAAACTGAGGGCTCCAGAGCCTGTTCAAAGCCAAGGGCTGGTGGGTAGGCAGAGCCTGGGGGTGGGTGGGCTGGTGCGTGGTGATTCAGAGGGAACGGCTCTGCTCACTCTGATAAGCAGGACGGCCCGATTAACAGCAGGTTTTATGTTTCATTAGGACAAGGTGCTCCCCTTGTGGCCAAGCATCTGACGGCCCAATCTCAGCAGGACATCTGTGGCTTGTATCCATCAAACCCGCTTTGGCGGCTCTGGCTCTGTCTGACTGTCCCCCGATCTCCGCGACAGAATTTACTGCAGGTGTCTAATCAAACCTCGTAATTGCAATATTAAAGCCCTAATGCAGGGCCCCCAGTTTGACATTGAATTTGATATAGCAGGAGATATCCACTGAGAGCTGCCTTGCACCGAGAGACTCTGCCCGTCTTGAGCCTGCCAAAGACACCTCCCCGTCTCCTCTTTTCAGGCCAGGCCTCAGTGGCACCAGCCACCTCGAATTTTCCCCTTCACCTCTCCGTCACCCCAGGCCCCAAACCCGATGACTGATTCCACCAGTCAGTGAGTCAGCATAAAGCTCAGTGTGCCAAGCTGAGATGGAACGGAAAAAGAAAACATAAACACAGAAACCTGGGGGCAGCATCACACCTCAGGCACAAGCAAGAGAAGGTTCTGGAAGAGGTTCTGTAGCCTTTCTGATGTCCAGCCAATGTCCTGCCACCCCTGGACTGTACAAAACAAAATAAAACAAAACAAAAAACAAACAACAACAACAACAAGAACAACAACAACAAAACGCTGCAATAGCTCAAAAAAATCCAATGCTACTGACCACCACAGAAACAAAACTCAATAAATTAAGAACCCATATCTATATGTTTTACATGTATATTTATAGGTATTTTTACACAATGGGTGGCTCTTTGGAATTGCTTTTGTTTTGGTGCTTAATTGTTTAGATTTGAGACTGTCGGTTGCCTGAAGTTTTATGAGCTTTACGATGTTATTATTATTATTATTATTTTTGTTAGTGATTGATATGCAGATTGACAGTGTTTTACAGGTTCATGCTGGTGTTTTGGCACTGTAAGTTGCAGAGCCTGGTGTTTTCAGATCACGCTACACTAACTGATTTGTTACTTTTTTAATACTGTTTTAGTCTCTTACTCTTGCTTTGAGCTGCAGTTCAATCAGCTGTTCGAAGTATGAGATTATAAGAACAGAGCTCGAGAACAGGTTGTGTTTTCTTCCTTGCCTGAATATCCACCTTGTAACAAACAAACATGAGTTAACCTGACTTCTACTGCTTGTTTCTTACGTGCCACTTTGGGGTACTGTTCGATATCATTCTCTTTTCAAAACTGAGTCCAGAATCGGAGGGCTCAGAGACAGAGGGTAAACACCAGGGTAATATCCGACTGATTATTTGTGGATTATTTGTTATATAATTCCAAGTAAAATGCTAGAAATAGGGAAACTGATTAGTATCAACCTTTCATCCTCCTATACGGTTTATTATTTCTGAGTTGCATGAAAGCTTAGGTGCACGTAAATAAGGGAGCGCGTTATGAAAGTGACCCGTCGAGGGTGTTCGTGTCATCGGGGATTAAAACTCAGCCATTCACTACGTGGTCCCATCGGCCTGACATGAGGGAGCCCAGAGTGTCCCAAAAGGCGAGGATTTGTGAGCGCAGGAAGCTCATCCTCCTCCCGTCTCCGTTTCTGTCCTTCAGAGCTGCCTTGGAGGCCAGGGTGAGAAGTTGAAGGACTCTGGTGGCCCTGAGAGACTAATCTGGCACATCCGACACGGAAGCCGTTTCTCTCTCTCTCTCTCTCTCGTGCATGCGTGGAAGCACAAACTGTACACACACACACACACACACACTAACTTTAAAAAAGGGATATCTCATCCATCAGCCGCTTACAGTGTAAACTCCTATCTGAGGAGACAAACTACCCCCTGGATGACAAAGCGTTGACACCAGTGCACTGCTGCCATTCCTCAAGATGCGAGGTTATTTGTGGTTAGCGAGTCGTGACTCGAGTTACCTCTTTCTGTTTCATTTTTGGGTCACTGAATCTTATAGATTAGTCAGTCATACATCCCACCGGGAGGAAACAGTCAATACAGCAATAGGATACTTTCAACTTGTGTCAATCTGAGTCTGAAATCCATTTGAATGCAAAGGACTCAGTTGGGGGGGGGGGGGGGGGGGCGTCACATATTTGTTTAACCTCGTGATAAGAACCTCGACTATCCCACTCATGAAAATTCAAATAATTTTTCTTTTGTTGAATTTGGTTTTCAGTTCGGCCTCAGACAAACCTCCATGCCTATCGGATGTAGGCTCACAGCCTGTTTGATCAGGATAGCCCTGCGGCCTGTGGAGTGTGGATAAAAAGCCTGCGAAGCACTGGCGAGGTGTAGGAGAGACGCACTTTCTTAAACACTACTGCTGAGTAGGAATTAATAAGTGATGAAGACTGACTCCACGTCTGTCCAGTCTGAATACATTATGATACCCATGGGCCGTGGAGTAATGGATACTTATAAAATAGTGTCACTTGCCATTAATTAGTCATTCTGTCTTGTAATGGAGTGGGTTGTGTCCAGATGTACCAGGCAGAGAAGGACGGAGTAACTCTGTCGTACGGACAGGCGTTTCACACGGTCACGCCGTCTCGGGTTCGCAAAGTACCGTCACATGCTAACAATCAACACCTTTCTGTCCTTCGATTCAACTTTCCTCTTACAACTAGTGTGTGCAGCCGGCGCTTTAGGGTACTTTAAAATGACGGTCGTGGAGTCAGAGCGTTCTATGGAAACTGCAAATAATCAAGCTCTTGAAATGTTTTCAGCGTATTTTGTTCAGGGGGTTGATATTCAGCGAAAATGGCTGCAATGTTTGTCACTTAGTTTGTTATGCCTCTATTTCCCACACTGATTTTCTTGAGTAGATTTTCTTATGACTGAAAAGAGTAATTTTCCATGAGCCTGAATATCCTTTTAACATTTCCCCCCTTTATAGTGAGTAGCAAATGTCATTAACATAGCACTTAGTCACTCAACATCCCCTTAGTCGTCCGTGGAAGAACTGAACTGGCAATCGTTTACGAAATATGGCAGTGTTTCCTGTTTGGTTTGAAGTTCGCAGCAAACACCATAATCTGAAACCTCTATTTTTGATACATTTACTTAGGTCATATAGCATGGATCGTTATGCTAAGAGTATTCCACTAGGCAATGATATCTGATACATTTATACACTCCCAAAAGCCTTGCCTTTGGGTAAGTGAGTTCAGCTGCTTACAAACAAATTATGATGTGAATTTCTGCAGAAGTTGATGGATTGTGTGTGTATATGTGTGTGTGTGTGTGTCTATACATATATACACATACATACAAACATATGCACATATGCATTGGGACTATGCTTTGTCATCCGGTTGAACACAGATAGCAGTGTGTGTATTTGATGACTGGCCCATGAAAATCTGTGTTAGTGACATGAGGGTCCATATCCTGTGAGTGTCAGAGGCGTCATAAATCAGGGCGCGGCCGCACCCCGTCCGTCCGCCGGGCGTGGACGAGAGCCGCGGACAGCGGTCATCGCTCTCTGCCACGGGGAGTGACCTTGGTTAGAATGATAGTCCAGCCAAGCTAATGTCTTCACACAAATTCAATTATTGATGATGTGGAGCTGTCTGCTGTGAGAGGCTACGATGATTTTCATCAGAGAGAAGGAAACGCCCTTGTACTGTTAAATATCTGTGTTTGACTTGTGTCTTCAATTACAGAGAAGGTGCTTTTTTCTATTACAGTGGGACGGACAATTATGGTTAATGAAATTAACATGGTTTCAGGGAGATCACTCCTGTTAAGAGTTTCCCTGTTATAAAATAGTAACCCATTGATCAAAAAACTGACTGCTCATTCATTTTTCTGACCTGACACCCTTCATCATTAGCCACCCTAGAGAGGTAAATGAGTTCGTATCAAATTTAATTAATAAGCTCTATTTAAGCAACAATTAAGCTAGGTTTAACAAATCTATTTAAGCAGATTCAACAAAGATCTCAAATATGAAACAATCAAATACATATAGGACACATTGTTAGGGATATGTTCAGGTATTTATTTGAACTCTTGCAGGTCTGTCATGCTTTTAAAAAGCTCTTTAGAAAAGGAAGACATGTACAGTCATCTTTGATAAAGAGGCCCCCCCCCCCCCACTTTAGTCAGATACAGTAACACTGCACTGCTGTGGGTTTTCTGCAGCTCGCTAGAGAAGCCCTTTTTTAGAGCAGCTGAAATTACATCACCTTTCTAACACAAAGTGAACGTGACTCTCTTTTACCTCCATATCTGCCGCTCTCTCTCTCTCTCTCTCTCTTGTTCTCTCTCTCTCTCTCGTTCTCTCTCAAGCCTTCGCCCAGGGAGATGTTTAAAATAGGTTTGTGTCAGAAAGATTGAGAGCGCTGCTCTGAATACAGTAAAAATAACTTCCAGTATGGACACAAACCGCCCGCAATTAGTTCCCGGAAAATAAGCACCTGGAAGTAAACAGGCCTCTTTAAGAGAGCTGACATGTTTCGTTTTGTTCTTTGATTTCTCTTTACAAAAATGAACCTCCATCAGTCAGAATCTCACAGCTTAACCTTGTGCCCCCTCACTACTACCGAGTCAACTGCTGAGTTCATAAAAAATTCACCAGGCTAAGACTTGGCTTCAGTTAGTGCCTTTGGCTCATATATTACAGTAATGACTGTATGAGAGACAGTAATGTGGATTTTACCTGATAAATGGAGAGGAAATCAAGCTTCCTCTCTCAGACATCATGTTAAAAGAGTTAAATGGGAATGGAAAAATAGATGAATGTGAATGAGAGTGAATAACGGTTATTAACTCCATAGCGAAGGCTATATCTAATTGCTCTGATGCAGTTTACGTTTGAAGATGTTATTCAGAGCTCGACAGTCCCTTGACTCGCCTTGGAAGTCTAAATCATGTTTAAAATGATTTCAGCATTAAAAAGTATTAACCTATCCTGTTAACCAATTCATCATTTGATTAAGCATGACAAATGATGTCTTTAGCAAGCCCTAGAATATTTTCAGTCTGTTCGGACCCACTATTCTGACCACAGACAAACCATGAAGTGTGGTTGACTACTCTCCCTCTCTCTCATATTCCTATAACTTGACTAAGACGGGCATCCAGCTCCCGCGTCACCCGGGGCCGGCCTGCATGCATAATGCAACGTCAGCCGTGGAGTGGAGTGGCTTGCGATGATGGACAACCATCTTCTGAGTCCTCATCCTTCCAGTCTGCGGGCATGCCTCTCTGCGTGTGTCAAATGACACGGCTGACGCAGCTCTGGCTACAGAATACACGGCACAAGCGTTTTACTCCAGGCTTTTGATTGCATTATGTATAGCAAGTCATTTGATAAGGCCCAGATCAATAGCGCCAAGTGGCGGGACACAGAGGTGGTCAGTCTTGTTGGTATCTCCTCACACGTGTATACACACACACACACACAGAGGGAGAGAGAGTGAGAGAGAGAGAGAGAGAGAGAGAGAGAGAGGGGTGCTGATGGTTTACTCTCTGCTTGCTCTCTGTCGTGTATTCTGCCTGACTTCCCTGTCAGCATGACCTTGGCTTGCAAAAAAGAAAAAAAAAAAAAGAAAGACATCACTCTCTGTGATTGGCAGGTCTGTGTTATGCTTGGTGAGTCTGGAGAGCAGATCACTCATCTTTCAGGAACGGGGAGAGGGGCTAATGCCATACCCGAGACACTGACATCAGCAAAATAAAAGTATTTCACGCGCCATTTTGACAACAATTCTCTGACCTTACTCAGCTTTTCATGTCAGAACTTGACAAAGAAGCTTGTCAAGGTTACGACTAAGGTCGGAAGCATCTCGATAGTCCTCTCCCCACACACACACACACACACACACACACACACACGCACACACACACAATAAATATCTTTACGTTACATAGACGGACGACGCAGGCTTTTAGTTACCAGGTGGAATTACATTTTTCGGGAATTAGCGGTGGAAATATTCACTGGGGAGATGTCTGTGACGTCCTTGAGGCATGCACAGAGGGACGTTTAACGACCTGTGAAAGGCGGCACACGTCTCTAAGTAACGAGATAGGACAAAGAATCCATGTGCAGACAGGCTGAGTACAGGATTTCTAGAAAGAGTCTCTTTCTCTCTCTGTCTCTCATCCGCTCTCTGCTGTGTCCAGTGACAGTGAGTGTTGCATGCAAACACAAGTGGATGCTTTCATGGGCTTTAACGAGAGGGGACAGTGTCAGGGCAAAGTGGAGAGCCCACACAGACAGCTTAGATCACCTGACGTTAAATTCTCAGGGCATTTCTGCCACCACGGGAATACCTGACACTAAACAGGAGTGGGGTTAACGTGTGAGTGGGTGGGTGGGCATGCAGTAGGCTTTTGCCTAGATTTGTCCATTAAGTCCTAAAAAAATATATGAAAATTTCAAGTTCTGGGAACATTATAAATAAAATACACTGATGCGTGATTACACAGTGATTTGATTATATCCATACTTGAGATGTGTTTATTGGCTGTCAGCGAGGTTACGATGTCCGAGTTAGGTTGATTCTGCGTGTCCACCTTTCTCTGGGATCTTATTTTAAAATGTGATTGGTTTATTTTATTTTTTTATTTTTTGCCTGTTTGGCTGCTGTGCCCTGGATGCCTGGGAGAGGTCGAACGCACCGTTCATGCTCTCCAGAGAAACATAATCACATTATCCCCAAACTATTAAACAGATTTACAATCCCGGAACCTCGACCACAGGCTGAAATGAACCACCGCGAAATAGACTGATAAACAACAACATAAACACTGAGCTGAGGAAGAAAAAAAAAAAGAGGAAAAAAGAAAAAAAAAAGTCTCCATGGTGCCTTGAACCAAAGGGGAAAAGAACAGCGCTACTTAATCTTCTGGGTCAGCCTCTCCCCTTGACCACCTGACAGTTATTAAAACTGAAGTGTGAAGAAAAGCTTTAATGATTTTTCTGAGAGAACGTGCCTGCGTATTGAGTTACATCATAGCTGTCTGAAAGCCTATCAGGATCGTAAAGGTCAATTAGGTCATTGGCCTTTGCAACGCGAATGGATAATAAACCACAGGGAACAGCCGGTCAATTAAGAGAATTATTACAGTCAGTAAGTAGTGTTTTCACTTCATGTCTCATCTGAGACCTGCATACCTCATCCTCCACGCAGCTGATATTGAATATTATTGTGGTGGAAGTCATGATATTGCATGCAGGAATAGCGTTATGTTAATTCAATGCAATTACGATTACACAGATGTTTGGCATTGATTCCACAGCACAGAAAACGTGTGGTTCTTTGTTCACACTGAACAGCCCATTGATTAGGAGATAGAATTTCAGTATTACACAAAGCATGCAACAGAATCTGTGTTTGGTTGACAGTGGAAAAGCAAATGGAAAAAAGTGACATCTGGTCAAATGGTCACTTACTTAGCATGTGTATCTTAACCTTAATTGGTGAAGCATGCTCGTGGTTAAGTGTAGAACCATCAGATTTTCAAACTTTTGTCACCAGTTCAACCACAGCCTGGCTCAAGGGCAAGGTAAGTACTCCTCTTACTGTTAATATACACTGCCCCCTACAGGTTTGTCTCTGTATCTGCAGGCAATATTAAGAAGACACTAGGCAATTCTTCAAAATTGATTTTATTATTATTATTGTTATTATTATTATTATTATTATTATCTGCTGAGGGCCACTGAGGGAAGAATTTGGACGAGCATCTGTGGCGTGTCACAGTACACCTCTCAAACAGTCCTCCATGGCCTGCAGCTCCTGCAGCTCCTCACAGCGTGGACCGCAGTGCAGAGAGAGCGAGCATCGCGCTGCGGGAATGACAGACATCGCAGATCCGGCGTCCCCTCTGGAATGCCGGGGAAGGGCCGCAGGGACAGCCAAGGGAGACAGGGAAAAGGGACGGGTGACGCAGAATGAGAAGCATTTACAATGATAAAACACTGCTGAGTGGAACTAAGGACTTGAATCCCCCCCCCCCCCCCCCCCCTCTGCTGTATCCTCTATAAACTGAGCCATTTTGTCTTAGCTCGCCAGTTTATGAAGACGACAGCCTGCTGATAAAAGCTGTCATAGTTACGTTTAGTTTTGCTCTTACCCGTTAAAATGGAGCTGCGCTAATTTGAAGAGCTGCCGTCCCAGTTCTACGCTGTTTTCTCCATACTGTGAGCGAACTGCTTCCACGCTTCTCCTCAAATGGACCGCAGCCCTGCTCCAGTCTCCTGCACAGCCCAGAGTAACAAACAAGACTGTAATTACTGGCTGTTTAAAATAAAAATGTTCTGGCTTAAAAAGATTCTGTGGTAAATGCACATCAGCTCCATGCATTTTAAGGCTTTTGTAAAAAGAGAAAAAACTCTGGATCTCACCCATTGTGGCATAAGCTCGGGCCACTGTATCAGCCAGTTCACCCTGTAACGGGTGGGTCCTCTCCAGGATACTGTCCGCTTGAGCAGATGCTTCCTTCAAAATCCCAAGGGCCTCATCTAACACAGGGAGGGACAGCCACAGAGGGTGAGAAAAATGGACCTGATCAATGGTGACACATTCACAACAGGCACACGAGGCCAAAGGCTTGTTAAGGGCACACCCACTCTCTAAGTCAGTAAAGACACACTCTGATGCCACGGTTTTAAAGGTTCCTTCTCTCCTTACCCGCTCTGTCCATCTCTAAGGACTGCACCCCTCGATCCAGGTGATGTCGTATGCTCTGAAGTCTCCATTCCATGTCAGTTTTAGACACAAAGTGACCACACGATGACCGCAGACACAGAGAACCATCTCCATCAGACTGGAGTGAGAACAAAGAAGTAGACATATTTCATTAGCTCGGCTTTTCTCTTTCATAAAACAGCTAACACACGCTGAGTAAGATTACAAATTCATTCAGAGTGTTTAGGGACTGCTAATTCTGTTCAAGTGAAGTTGTAAACAGAGTGTTCAGGGACTGTTGATTCTATTTGTGTGAGTTCTTATTCAGAATGGTCAGGGACTGTTAACGGTATTCACAGTTCTACCTGTAGGGGGCCTTCACATTTAGAACATTTGAACCCCCTGGCTGCTGCAGGCTCTTGAGTCTTGCTGCTCGATCCGGTTTCGCGCTGGCATGCCTGGCACTGACAGTGGAAAAAGTACTGCTCCTGCAGGAGGTGCTGACGCTCCCAAACCTCCATTCTGCTGTAGTGAGGTCCTGAGGGAGAACAGGTGAGTCAGATATATGCTGAACATCATGTCAGATGAGACAAAGGACACTGCTCAAGCACAACCAACACAGGAAGTACCATAACAATGCAGTAGCTCCTGTCCTGCAGCGACATCTCTGGAGGTCCGGACGACGACTCTTATGCCTGGGCTAGTATGAGAGATCACGGATTTGGTTTCTGGACCATCAGAATCGGTAGTCTTCGAAGGTTCAGACGGTAAGTCAGTGGTAAATGTAAGGCTTGTATTTGGAGAACATGAGTGGTTCAGCAGACTGAGGACTGGGAAGATCGCCGTGGCGACCCGTATTTCCTGACTGGACTGCACTGAACTTCCTGTCTCATCTGTGAAATTGCAGAGAAGGTTGAGGGTGGGGAACGGGGAGAAGAAAAGAATTTAATTACTGATGAATCATACACAACCTTCACACTGTTAGCTAATGTATTCAGGCACTGAAGCCATTTTGATCTCTTCAGATATCTAAACTTAAAATGACATGAACCCTGATACGAAGCTGTTGAATGATCACTGTAAATAGCTAGCAGAATGCACATCCTGCTAATTCGCACAACAGCATGAAAAGTTCTGTAAGGTTCACTGCAGCTGCGCCATTGCGTAGGTTTTCTCAAAATGACAGTTTATGCATATGTGCAGCGAGACGCAAGCGGCACAGACAGACCTGAGACTCTTACTGTCCTGACGGCCTGAGCATTACATCTGAGCTGCATCATGTGTCTGAGTGCTGTAGCTCCCAGCATGGTCATCTCTGGAGCCCAACCTCCTCCCTGGCCAGTGGAATCCCATGACGCCGGTGGTGGCCCCACCTTTTGTAGTCTCTGATACAACACTCCCATGGTAACGGCCAATAGGAAGCGTAGGCTGGGTGCCTGTTTAGTTACATGTGGTAACAGGCTGTAGACGCCCAAATATGATTCGTGGTAACAGCTCGAGTGGTCGTGGCATTGACTGCAGGTGACTGACAGGGAATTTCCCCCAAAAGGCACCTCCGACGCTGGGCTCTTCTGACCACTTGGAAACTTTGTGCTGAGACCCTCCCCACCATCTTTGTCCTCATTTAAGAAGTTTTCTTTGGTTGGTTCGTGCACGTCGTTCTTTGGGGTAACTGCATTCCCTCGCGCTTTCTGGACCTCCTTCAACCCGGCTTTCAATGCCACCCTTAACGAGAGATGTGCAAGCACCCCCAGAGCCAAAAGCTCGCTACCGATTGGACAGTCCCAACAGTGGTATTGCTGCCACGCCTCTCTCTGGCATCTTTCCCCACAGTAACGGGCGTAGCTACAGCTTGCGCACGGGATGGGGTTCAGACTATGACTTAAACAGTGGTGACAGTGTCTGTCCTCTGTACCAAACGCAGTCCTTTTGGTGCGCTCCCCCTCGGTACATCTTCCCTCCCCAGGTATGAGAACAGAGCTGTAAGCTGTGTCCTCGAGTACCACCTCCCCTGCTGGTTTCTCCACTCTGGCGAGCAGGTGACGGCCCTTCCCTGGGTTGAGGCAGACAGACACGTCAGGGGATACGTAGGAGACCGCATCTGCCCCCTCCTCCCCCTGTGCTGTCTGAAAGTCTGTGTTTACCAAAACATTTTCTGTCCCATTCACCTCTGGATCCCGTCCCTGCTCTCTGAGGCGATTCAGACACTGAGTCCGTCTCTCGGAGAGTTTATGCCGAAGGTGACCAGGGTAGCCTTCGTCAAGAGCCCGACAGATGTCAGCAAGGCATTCCTGTGAAAAAGAATCAATCAAAACAATCACACTCCCATGGGATAATGCACATGACCTTATCTTGACATGCGCGTTACTAAAACTTTAAGAACTTTAAAAACATTTTTCGACTGTGGGACATTTAACTGGATTGTAGAGTCACACCTTATATAGAGAGAGATAGAACAAGGCAGCTGAGCGATTAGCATAGCACAGGGCTAACTGTTCTGTGCCCTTCGTGGCATGGCATATACCCTGCAACATAAAAGAAAGGGATATGGGGTTTCAATAACAACATTAAAGACATTCTTGTTTTTTTCTGCATTGTTGTGACTGCAGTTTATAGTGTGTGTGTGTGTTAATAAACTGAATCCCAGACAGCTTGTTTACTTACTGTCGCAGTGTAAAGCAATGTGAAAGACAGTGTCATTGGAATTCACGATCAGTGTTAACTGTTCTATCAACTCAAGACTGGATAAGATCCACTGCGAGAAACGATAAGGAACGCAAACTCATTTCAGTTACGAACATCTATGATAAAAGATACAAATACAAGTTTCGGTGTATAACAGTCGATGATAACCGACAGCTGGCTCGTAACGATATGGCATTATATTCACCTTAGAATAGAGTAGAGCTGCAGCAGCGTAATCCCTGGCTTTAAAGCTCCTATTGCCTTGCTCCCTGAACCTCCCTGCAGATTCTGGGGACTTCTGCGCACCGTAGTCCCCCGAGACATCTGTCAAAATTTCAAGGTCTTCTTGACTAAAAACGGGAGGGGGAAAGATGAGGGAAAATTTGCTCGATCCTCCACAGAGCACGATGAAAGCAATATACTTACAAGATGACAGGTGTATTCAATTGCTGATTATTTGTACAGCTTTTGGGTTTAAAACGTTTCAGCCTTGGCAACCAACTCAGCCACATAACTGGGAAATGCAAATGCTAATGCAACAGCGTACGATGGATCAAAAGATGCGTGTTTTACTAACTTTATTTGTGATAATCCAAACTGGAACATTTCATCAGTTTTATCAAGAACTGTGAAACTCTGTCTAGTCTCTGCACTTAGTCCGGTCCATTTCTGCTCAACGTGTTTCATCCATTTAGGACAGGGAAGATCCATTGTATGTTGCTGAGGAAACGTAGGACTGCAAACCTGGGTTAACCTATCAGGACTGCAACGAACAGCACACAATGACAGGACTTAATATTAAGCAACCTCTCATGAAGCAACCATTCTCTCATCACTTTACCTGGCTGATTTTTTCCTCAACACGGAAGTAGTTTCATTTGCTCGTGTACCCACTTTGCATGGCCGATAGCGTAGGACATTTTTTTGTTTTCGTTTTTAACTGTTCGAAACTGTTCCATTTGAAGCTGAGAATTATTATGCTTTACAGCTGCATCGAGTTATAGTAAATTAATTTCGAACCGAATCTGTAAAGAGTGAAAACCTATTTCTGTTGCTTTCATATTTCAACATCACACCGGAACACACATTACAGTCCGCGGAAACTCTCACCGGTGAATTCAGTTCCTTATCAGTTCACCAAGTTGCTTGTTCTATTTAATAATTGTCGAAAATCATATTTTTGAGAATGCAAAAGATGAAACATATGCACACTAAAATTCTCCCCATACTACATTCTCCATTTCAGTCAGTGCTGTGTAGTGTTACTGCAAACGTATCGTGTAATTAATCTGCTTGCGTAAAACACATACATTTAAGTTAGCACTATCACGACACGGTTATATCTCTTCTCATACTAACAACTTGCGCCAACATTTATTTACCAATATTTTAAAAGGTAAGACTGCGTGACAAACTGATCAGACATATGAGGTGTTTTCCCCCTCCTTCAGATGGCGCCATTCACACACTGATGAATTTATGTTTGCACATTTGGGTAATGTCACGCTTAATATGACAAATGTGGGCCGCGCGGCATTTATTTATTTATTTACTTACTTATTTACTTATGTATTGAAACTGGTTACGGACCCTGGAGACCTTTTCTTTACATCCCTTGTACTGCATCACTGTCTCAGCCCTCTGGAGGCTTAATTACTATGAATTTCAGCTGTTTATAAAGGGCAGCTGCTGTGCTGAGAAAAACAGGCTTGTCAAAGACACGGCTGTACTTTACTACGGAAAAAGACACAAGATGCCACACTGTTCCCTTTGCCTTCGCATACTAAGCACGCCAAGCTGTCCAAATAGTCACATTTGCTAAATTGCCTGGTATTTAACTTAATACAGAAATAAACACGTTTTAGCTGGATAATGGATGCGTTGGCTGTTAAACGGGTTATGGGGCGTTGCAGGTTTTGTTGGCAGGGAAATGGTTTCTTCAGATTATCACAGCGCTGTTTAATGTATTTTGCTCCATTGTATGACTGCAAATATTTCATAATTTGCTGTGCGTTTCCCTCACAGCACGTTGCCTCTCAGGCGCGTTTAAAAGGCAGATATTACCTTGATTACTCCTCTATCTTCATTCCCTCGCCTTAGACGCCTATTCAGTCTGGTCCCATCTACGCTGTTTGAAAACAAATGGACAGGAATCCTGTACCGCTACTTCGCTCTCCTAACGCCTTCTCCTGGTACTGAATACTACATGCATATGAATATTAATGGTCAATTAGAACTTAAAATAGCAGCTTCGTCTGTGATTTCCTTTGAGACTGTGGGCTATTCATCACACATCTTATTACCGTACTGAGTTTGTAATGATCTGTAACGGGAGTTGTACATGAGAGCGCACTCAGAGGAGTTGCGCTTGCCATGCTGATGTCCCCATAGTGCGGTACCATGCCTCAGTAATTCAGGACAACTTAAGTGTCATGCATTTTTTATGCCTTTCTTTCTTTTTACAGCAGGATACTGTGAACCACAACACAAGATCTCTCTCTCTCTCTCTCTCTCTCTCTCTCTCTCTCTCTCTCTCTCTCTCTCTCTCTCTCTCTCTCTCTCGCCCTGGCAGATGAATACTTCAGTGCTTGTCTTTTTGGACATTTTCTGTCCCTTTAAGCTTGCTAAATTTGTGGCTTTTAGCTTCACAGTGGTTTTATATGGTTTGTTGTTCCTTTTCACTGTTTTGACTAGCTCATCTTCCCTTTAACTGTGAGGTAAAGGGTTCTTCTAACAGAGATTCAGATGTCTGATTGTCAAGTAGCAGTAGCTCCATGACAGTGGAGTTTCTCTTTGCGGAGGGCCGGGGTTGGGGGGGTGTCATCATAAACAAATTAACCATAGCAGTTATGTCAGTAGTGGCAGTAATAACATAGTGTTAAGGAAGTTATCAGAACCATGTGCATTCAAACCTCTGGCCAACAATTTACAGCTGATGTTTGCCATGAGCAAAGCTCTTACACCCCAGGTTACTCCTGACCACTGTGTGACCTCTGACATTTTCCGCAATAACTGTTAAATCACTGCAGCTGAGTAACTTAAGCTTGAACTAAATGGGCCAAATGGTGAGAGAAGAGTGCTCTGACATAACTGTGGTGTGTGTGCCATTGAAGATGTCATTAATCTCTGGTAGGAAAATGCCTCCATTTTTCTTTAGAACACAGATGTCATCTTGGCCTTGCTTGTTTTTTGTTGTTTTTTTTTTGTTCCTGTGTTTATTACTAGATTCTTCCAAATTGCAGTCAGACTTTTGTGCTCTCTGCAAACAGTCAAATATCCAAGATATTTATTGAACATTTTAGTAGCCTAAATATGGCCTTAGCACCAATCTCTGCATGTCATTGAAGACTGTAGTAAACTCTGGTTAAACTGACAACATTGCTCTTCACTCCAGTGAAGAACATGTAAGATATCATTTCATCTTGGAATTTCCTTAAGTCTGTGTTCTTTAACTTAATCTCGCTTTGTGTTTGGGTTCTAGACTTCCTGCATCGTCAGACATCGCAGAAATCACACCATCAATTTTGCTGTCAACACCACAGTTATAGAGCTCATCACCAACAGCAATGAGACTGCCTATTGAGGGAAAGTGAGACGGTTTGAGGTCTGGTGCAAGGAAAACAACCTTTCCCATAATGTCAACAAGACAAAAGGCTGATTATTGACTTCAGAAGTTCCCAGGTGGCTCACACCCCTCTGCAGACCAGGGTGCCATCAGTGGAAACAGCCTGCAGCCTTAAGTTTCTGTCAGTGCACGTTACCGAAAACCTCCCGTGGTCCCTGAACACCTCCTCATTATTGAAGAAGGCAGAGTAACACCACTGCTCCTTAAGAAGTCTGAAGAGGGGCTGGTCTGCACACAGCCATCCTCACCATGACCCCCCCCCCCCCCACCTCCAGCTTCTGTGGGTACTTCAGGGAGAGTATACTGACCTGTAGCATCACTGTCTAGTATGGAAACTGCTCTGCCTCAGACCGACAGGCACTGCAGCTGGTCGTAAAAACTTCACAGTCTGTTACCGGGTCAAGTTTTACTACCATCAAGGATATCTACACCAAACGATGTATGAGAAAGGAAGGATTATCGGGAAGGACTCCTCTCGCCCTGTCCATGGACTGTTTACACACCCTCCCATCTGGAGGAAGGTTTCGTAGCGTCTGGGCCAGATCCTCTGGATTCCTGAAAAGCTACTTCCCACAGGCCATCAGATGATTGGCCAACGGCCTTGCCTGATATCCCACTCATACTTGAATCTACTCCTCATCCTCATCAACTGGGCTTTACCCACTGCACCTAGTCACTGTATGTGAGAGACGTTATATTTCACCTCATATGCACAAGGCTCTTTCATTGTTCACATACTGACTACACTGTGTACACTGTTATCTGCTGCTAAGGAATGCCCTTACAACTACAGCTACTGTGTATTTTCTATTCAGCACTTATTGTTTATGCTCCTTGTTTATTGTTATTGTTTTGTGCCTGTTGTCTGTTGTCCATTATGTGTATTGTCTTGTAATTTATTGCATGTATTGATTTTTTGTACTGTTTTTGCTTTTTCGTTCTGTCTACTGCTTCTCTGCGTTACATGTAGCGCCATCTTTCTGCGTTTCAGATCTCTCGATGTTTTGTTCCTCATTCAGTATCTTACTGTGATTAGTGGAACGGCAATCAAACTCACTCGCCGTGTGCTGCCATGCTCCACTGAAACCACACGTTTACAGACCTTTGCAGACTGACACTGACATTATTATGTAATATTCAACACCATACAATTACCATCACATAGAATTCACATAATTACTCACTCAGTGTTAAATCAACTTGAGACTGATAAATTAACACCAAAAACTTTTTTTTTTTGTCAACAGTGTTGATTGAACATTTACAGGGTTAATTTAACACTGGCTGTTCAGAAAACGCTGTTCACAACACAAATATGGAATTCATGATACTTTGCTCAATGAATGATTTAAAATATGAAACTCAAAAAAAAAAAAAGTTGGACACTCACAGAAAAGGATCTGCCCATTATCTGTGTGAGGGCCAAATCCGCCTCAGCTCTGGTGATTAAAAATAGATCAAATCTTGTTGTTCAGAATGCGCATTGCTATTCCATGATCCATCCGAACTCTCACAAAGCACACAGGGCTTTTCTTTCTTTCTTTTCTTTCTTTCTTTCTCTTTTTCTTTTTTTTTTGTCTTCCACAGCTTCAAACAGCAAACTGACATCTTGTAGCTGACTGCAGCACCTGCTGCCATCTGCCCAAACACTTTCCACAAAAAATAGATAGATAAATAAATAAATAAATAAATAAAATAAATAAAAATAAAAAAGACAGAAGCGTTCACCGTTGAAATAGTGTCAGGACACATTCCGAAATAACACAGTCTCCACTTCCCTAATGCTTTTTATCCTGTCAAAGGACATCACTTTGAATAATGCAAGACAAACAGAGCACAAGAATCTGGTATCACTGACAGCTATTTAAACACACACACACACACACACACACACACACACACACACACACACAAACGCAAACACGCACACACACACTCTCTCTCTCCCTCTCTCTCTCACACACACACACACACAAACGCAAACACGCGCACACACACTCTCTCTCTCTCCTTCTTTCTCTCTCACACACACATACACAAATACACATCTCACAGTTGAAATTCCAGTAGTTGTGGGTTCTCTGGGGCACTGGTAAATTTAAATGGAAATGAAATCAGTTCACTTCATTTAGAGAATGACCTTACTTTATGGCAGGTCTCACAGCTCTCTTAGGCTTAGCTGAGGAGCTGTGCAACAGCAGGGGCTCCTGGGTAATACACAGTCCACACACACACATCGACTGCTACTGCGGCAGCCTTTGTTTTTTCTTTTACTTTTTTTTTTTTAATTTTTCATCTGTTTTTTCACTGTTTCCTATTAAATCAGCATCTAATGGGGTGTTACTTCCCAGTAATCAATCTCAGCACTGTTTCTCACTTTGGTCAATTACTTCCTTTCTTTCAGGTATTGGAAAAAACACAAAACACCTTGCTTCTCTTTTTCTTTTTCTCTTCTCTTTTCTAAAGACTGGATTTTTAAATTGTATTTTTTAACTGATCAGTCTGGGTTGGTTTATGATCAGTGTACTGTTATACGAGCTATGAATTAATAAATGCAAATATTAAAAAATTAAATTTTTTTTAATGTACTGCAACAGAATTTAAGACTGTTCCCATAAATTACATACAGTTCTGAACTTCAGAAATTTGAACACTTTTCTAATTTTAAACATTTCTGCTGCTAAAGCAAACAGTAATGTGTTTTGTGTTTAGCTTGTTTGTGTCACATCATCATCATCATCATCATTATCATCATCATTATCGTCAACAACAACCATAATAAAAACACTAATAATAATCTGTTGCAAATTTATCTTAATGACATAATGACTTAACAAGGCCTTGCTTATTCAAACTTAAAGCAATAATTCATGTCATGAATGCAGATTCACTTTCCCTGCAGGCTCCTTCCTTGAGAGTAGAAATACAGAGAGGGCAGAAAAACACTGAGAATAGAATTGCAGTGAGAATAGAATTGCAGTGAGAGTAGAATTGCAGTGAGTGTAAAATTGCAGTGAGAGTAGAAATACATTAAGAGTAGAAATTGACTTCTTTGGATTAAGCTTATCCTGCCATTTGTTTGTAGCAGATTAATTGGTGGTAAAGCTGATGCTACAAAATTTGATTTTTTTCTCTCTACCTCTCAGTGAAAGCAAATGAGTCGTTCCTAATGGAGTCTGCATTTAAATTGGATAACTAGTCAGTTTCACAGTTACTCAAGCATGTTTTGAATTGAAGGGCGACCTTATTTTGACAAAGCATGACAATCTAATCACAAGTTAAGATTGGATTTTAGCCTCGTAGCCTCAAAATTATTGTTATCAGTCTATTAAGTATACTGCATGTCAAAACAAACACCCAGGGTCATTGACAAAGTGGGGACAAGCTGCAGTGGAGCGAAAGGTCTCTCCTTTGTGTGTCCTGCTCTGTCTGATGTTGTGGAGAGGCAGAATGCAATGACCTGAATGACAAGTAGGCAGAAGGAATGAGATTTGAACCTGTATTGCGTCTTATTAATCTCAGATAGAAAAAAATTTGGTTTTGAGCAGATGAACAAATAGCCACAACCACATGGGGGTAGGTATTACACTGCTATTTCACTGTTAGCATGCTCTCTCTCTCTCCCTCACGCACACATGTACAAGATGAATGCTCTCTTATTCTCTCTCTCTCTCACACACTCTCTTTCTCCCATTCCCTCTCTCTCTCTCTCACATGCAGGCACACACACACACACACACACACACACACACACACACACACACACACACACACCAGTTGATCACTCTCTCTCTCTCTTCCTCTCTCTCACATGCACACACACGCGCACACACACACACACACACACACACACACACACACACACACTTCTGCAAGGTGATCAGGACCTTGTGTACCACTTTATCTCATGTGCCGTGTCTCGAGAGAGTTGATTTGCAGTTAAACTGAGAGTCTGTGGGCCGTGAGCGGTTAATCCGGGGTTTAGGGTCTATGGGCTGTTTGATTCAAGTTTCTGGAGTGTAAAATCTGATTTGCTTTATTGAACTACGTGACCTTGACCTGGACGCCAAAGGAAAGTTTACTCACAAACTTTGTGTGTTTTTTACTGCGACTTTCAAACACAAGCTAATCCTAGGGGGGATAACATCAAACAGTCATCCTTAACCGCTCTCCATAGCTCTCCTTCATTTAGTTGGGAACCTTTGGGAAGCTCAGTAAACATGATAATGGACAGAGCAGTATATTTCATTTGTTTTGAGATGGCCATAATTTTTAGATGATGAACAACGTGTCTAGCCGAAAATCTACACGCTTCATCTGATGACTGTTGTATAATATTTAACGAGACTTTCTGTGACTCTGTTTCTGACTGAGGAACCGATGTTGGGGAATGTTCTTTTCAGTCATGCCTGTGTTCGCCGTTACAGACGCTTGTTAGAACGACTCAGGGGATCAAATCATTTATTCATTCGTTTTTGACAATGAAATCTGGCATCTCAGACTTTCGAAAGACTCAGATCTACAAAACGGCAATTATGAGCTGCACTTATTATGATGTTTTTTTCATTTGTCGCAGACAGATCCGTTTCCTCTCCGTCACATTTCGTCAACGTCTTGAGTTTGAGTGATTAAAACAGCTGTGGAAGAATGGATATCCTTATTTCTCCGTTTTCCAGCTCTCAGGAGAACGTGCCCAGAAAAGTTGTGTGGAAACTTTCTGACAGGGAGGAACTGATTGCCGACTTGCTCGCTGGTTGTCGGACAACACCGCAGGGGCCTTATAAAAAAGACCAACACTGTGAACATCCAGGGTTTTAATTTCAGATTTGACCCTCATCCTCCACATGGAAAAGCATATGACACATCAGAGTGTAAATGTGAGGGAGTATAAATGTACTTTACCTGTCAGTTCTCCACACCGTTGGCATATGAAGAGAAACATGTGAAACACTGTGGTAATGACCCATTCTGATGGTCAGCAGAGTGAATAAAACCTAGTTAAGCTTGAAAAAAGACTTCCGTTTGACTTTTTTCTCTTGCAGTTAGTTGGACTGCTTAGCAACTGCTGGATTCATGATCCTCTTTCATTACACGGCCTGTTTTGAATGTGATGAGTGTTTGTTTATCTCCATAACGACTTTATGAGATCATTTATATCCATTGTAGTTTACAAATTTTTGTTTTTTTTTGTTTGTTTGTTTTTTTACAGTGACAAACTAGCTCTACACCTGAAATGAATTATTCATGAATTGTGAGATTCTATTCATCAGATTCTAATTATTACCTCAGTAAAGGAAAATACAACCTTATATTTAGTTCAAAATGGAACATTATGTCTTAAACTCAACCATCAGAGAATCCATTACTAAAAGATGACTGTAAACCATCATGATTTAAATCTTTTTCTTTCTTTATTTATATATACGTACATACATACATACATACATATATACAAACACAGAGGTTTGCTCACAGAGGGTATTGGGTCTGGCATACAGTAATTCTTCCTTGTAAAAAGCACACTGCTAATAAAATTGAATTGAAGTAAATCGATTTGAATTGAATCAAAATAGACTGCTATTTACTTAACCTCATTTGTACTTAATTCTCTATCAGTTTGTCAAAATTCATATATATATATATGTGTGTGTGTGTGTGTGTGTGTGTGTGTGCGTATACTTAATTCTCTATCAGTTTGTCAAAATTCATATATATATATATGTATATATATATATATATATACACATACACACACACACACACACACACACACACACATATATATATATATATATACACATACATACATACATATATATATGTGTGTGTGTGTGTGTGTGTGCGTATACTTAATTGTAGAAAACTGTTTTAACGATTTGCACAGTTCCGTTTGGGCATTCAACATTCTTGATTGGGCTCCCTTGAAAGAGGATTTTAATGTCTGTGGGATTCACCTGGATAAATTACTCACTCACTCACTATCTAAGCTGCTTATCCTGATTAGGGTCGCGGAGGGTGCTGGAGCCTATCCCAGCGCTCATAGGGCGAAAGGCAGGGAAACACCCTGGACAGGTCGCCAGTCCATCGCAGGGCAGACACACAGACAAACACACTCACACACACATTCATACCTAAGGGCAATTTAGTGTCTCCAATTCACCTAACCTGCATGTCTTTGGACTGTGGGAGGAAACCCACGCAGACACGGGGAGAACATGCAAACTCCACTCAGAAAGGACCCTGGCCACCCGGCCGAGAACCGAACCTGAAACCTTCTTGCTGTGAGGCGACAGCGCTACCCACTCTGGATAAATTAAGGATATATAAATAAAATAAATGAAACATTGATGAAGTTGAACAGTAAGAATGATCTTGTTTCTCTCTGTCAGTCTTGTTCCTATGTGTCACTGTTTGGGTTTGGATGTACGGTGCTTTCTGGAGATGAAAGAAAGATAGTGATTTCTTACACATGTCTAATTTGCCTCCAAAGAAACCAAGTACATATTTTCAGCATTTTAATAAGGACGTTTGGAATTCAGAAGATTTTCATTTGTTGCTTGAACATGTCAATCATTTTGGCCACCCTAAATTCAACCCAGACTTTGTAAGACCCTACCCACATATCACGGCAGTTTATTCTGTTTAGTGTGCTACTTGAGCCGTGCCTTGGCAACCACCGTGAGACCTCCAGACGGGCAACGCTCATGTCAAAACTGACAATAACAACAGCTAATTCTGCATTCGAGCCCTCCGTCTACGCCAGTTCATCTTCCTGTACAAACTGGGAGAGATTTCACTGTTATGGTGCATGATGTGACATTTGATTGAATGCAAGTTGATGTTTATTATGGCTGCTGGCCATGTCGGGTGCATGTTACATGTTATTTCTGTAGAGCGTGTGTATGTTCTTGTTGTATGTGTTGACAGATAGGAGATGAAAGGATAAGTTCGAGCTTCTCTGAGACGGCTCATTTTCTTTGAGTTTTAGTCTCAAACATTTAAAGGCATAGAAATAAAAAAAAAAAAGAAAGAAAAACAATCCATCAAACAGTTTTCTCTTTGCTGTTATAACTATGCTTTTCTCTTCTCTTCTCCCCCGCCCCCACCCCCCTGTGATTGCTTCTTAGTTTTTCTTTTTTTTTAATGGATTTATATTTACTTTGTTTTTTTTACTTTCTTTTGCCCACAGAACAATATGAGTTTCCAGGAAAAAAAAAAACCCAAAAGTTTAATGAGAGAGGATAAAAAGCATGAAAAGTGAGCACGATTTTGATATATCCATATATCTTTTCTGCCGCATATCTTTTCTGCAGTGCAAGATGTGACCTCCACTGAGCTGCACAGAATTCTGGTATTTTCAGTTCAGTTGAGTTATGTAATTAAAATGCCTAATGGCTTTTGGCTCATTAATTAAATTGTGATCTGTTGACTCAGAGGCACAAGTAATGTTTATGGCCTTTGGCATGACTGGGCTGGTGCCTCGTTCGGATAAAGTCATCAGGAAGAAAGCTGCAGTTCCTTGCATTATTCAAAAAAAAAGTGTCCCAAGAAATTGGAGAGTATATTACATGCTCCTTTTTTCTCTTTGGGAATTTCAAGTTTTCAAGTATTAATCTTACATATGCATACACAGTTATATGTTCAGACTGGAAATGTGGAAGCAGAGAAATGAATAGTCGTATTCAAGCAACTTAGGCTTTGTTGAAGTTTTTTCTTCTTCTTCTTCTTCTTCTCCTTCTTTTTTTTTTTTTTTTTTTTTTAACTTGGATGGGAGACCACTTGGGAATACCTCGTGCTGTAAGCTTTTTACCCCCTCACTGACAGATGCAGCCCTGCTATGACATCAGAACGTTCCTTTTCATGTCCGCTTCAAGAGTGTCTGACTTGGAACTCGCTCACTCACCCACCTTCCCACCCACGTTAAGCCCTAACCGTAAGGTGGCAAGGGCGTCTCCTGACTGCCTGCACCCGTCAGCTTCACTGAAAGTTTTGCAGAATCATTCAGCCGTTAGAATGAACACAACATGAAGAAATATTGTGCTGAAATGGACTCAACTTTTGCCGCTCAACATAGGAATAAATACACACACTAATTTCAAACAAGACTGTTACTTCTGTCCGTGTACATTTTGTCTATACGATTTTCGATTAGCGATAGGAAACTGTAAAACGGCTAACGAACTGATATTGGATTTCTGATTTGATGTAAAACTGGAAAACGGAAAACAATCCATCATCGCATGCAACTCATGTTTATTTGGCTCACTAGGCCCTTTTCAATTAAACGTCACAAGAAATGGTTGCCGACGGATAGGTATGTGTGATTTCCAGCAGAACCGATCATTATCCAGGTCAATGTTAGGCCTTTCAATGCAGAAAAAAAGAGCCAGCTCTGCAGTTAATGCTTTCAGCTTTTTTCTTTTTTTTTTTTCCTTCAGGGTAGTAATACTCATGCTTTACAAATTTAAGTTTAGAAGCTGCAAAGAAGAGGCTCTGCCAAAGGACTGCTTGTCTGTGACATGGAGAAGCAACTCACTGGCCTTGTATCCACTCACGCTGTGTGTGTGTGTTTTTAAAACTTCACGTGGACCTGGATTACATCTTTCCAGATCATATACCAGAGTTCCCAGAAGGCTGGAGGATCAGGGACGTGCACGCTTTCATGCTATTGTTGCCCAGGCAACGGCCCATTGGCCCTCTTTTGGCCAATCTCCCCCTCTGAAGGACTCTGATAGCTGGGATTAGCCAGTAGTATCACTAGTACATCATTGCTGAAGTTAGACCAAATCAAATTGCCATATTATTTTAGTTAAAGCTATTAGTTATGTTTTCATCATAGTTGTTGTTGACAAGAGCGATATATTAGTAAGATAGTTCCTGACTGGTTGGGAGGGACTCTGTGGCTTACGTGCATTATGTAGGCTCCTTAGTTCAGTGTAAACGGTTATCTGTCCTTGCTACCCTCAGCAGCCACTGGCTTTGCGCCCCATTGAAGCAGTCATGGGCTCCTTCAAACGTGAATATCTTAACTAGCTAGTCAGAAGAAAATGCTTTGAGCAACAGTGATGGCAATGGCTGCAGACTGCCTTTGACTGGCTTTGCAGGCTGGATACATAACCAGCAAGCTATCGCTTGCAAACTAGTTTGATGTCTATGTAACATATGCAATTGGTCTTTGTTTTTATGTGAGCTAGCTAGTTAGCTAGGTAATAGATAAGTTGTGTTAACAGTTAATATAAGCTTCAAGCAAGCTACATATCGTTAGTTAGTGATAGTTAGCTTAGCTAGCTATTTCGCTACTGAGAAGAGGCTTTAAGCCTGCCCTCAGGCTACAAACATTCTACTGAACGTCATTCTTTCTAGCTAGCTCGCCAACTGTGTAACTTTGTCATTAGGTAGGTCATGTAGTAGTTAACGTTATGTGTAGGCAACTGTAGCAGTATAATGGTGGGAGTATGTCCTAATCATCTAAAGATAACTTTCTACTTTTCTTGATCTCCAAAGGCTGCAAAGGCTAAAGAGGCCTAGAGAGGAACTGTGAAATATTCAGACAGCTCGCAGTTTTTATTGTGATCTCTCTCTCCTTCTGTGTTCCCTTCAACACAGTTTGTTTGATATGTTTTTGTTGTTGTTTTTGTTGTTCAAATGAATAGTATAAAATTTTATAAATTACACATTTCAGTTGTCAAAAAAGTCTCCCAGCTCAGTTTTGTTTTAACCAGGTTATATAGTCAACTCAGCTTATGAATACGTCAGTGAGAAGAGTGTGTTGTGACAGCACATTTCACTTTTTGTGTGCATCCGAAGCAACATTTCTGTGGCGGGTAAAGGTTATGTTAGGGTGTGCTAGCTCCTGTATATGAGATCACCCTTTTGGACAAAAAATGTTCTACACTGTGACTCACTCGCATAAGAAATAAAGTGTCTAACATACAAACTTCTGCCGGGGGGGGGGGGGGCTTTTCCTTTTTTCTTTTTTTTTTTGTCCTTCACCAATCACATGCCTGAGTAATTTTTGATACACTAGGCCAAAAGGCCACACTTTGTGCAAGCTCACTCAGGTCTTAAAGTAAATACAGGACAGGCCAAGGTGTTTGCCTATTGATGCCAAAGTGTGAACAAAATATTGCAACATTATCTTGACATTACATTATCACTTTGACATTGTGATAGGCTATGATGATATTTTTTTATATATTGTACAACCCCACTATAAATAAAAATGTCTCACCTCACAGTCCTCCAAATGAGGCAATAGCCTGTCTTGATATGTTCGCTGTAGCATATTCTTTGAGGTGTTGTAGCCTAGCTTCATTCACTAAGGCCTAGTTGTGATTATTTTTCACTTTTTCAGCCAACAAGCAGATGTAGTAAATGTTGCCTTTTTCTTTTAGACGTTCAAACAGTGATTTAATGAAGGTTAATGTGTTGCCGTTGCAGTATTGCTACAGTGCCATCCAAGTAGAGGAGAAAGAGGCAGCGAGACAAAGAGCTGAGGAAGGCAGCTAGTGGTAGCGCAAGCCTTCAGAGCTGGATTCAAAACCACCAGCAGGTGAATCATAGAAAACATCTGGGAGCCATGTCCCAAATATCTATCTCCATATTTGAAATAGGCCAGTAGTTCCACCACGTTCAAGTGAAACTTTTGAGTGGAAAATGCTGTAGAAAATGCAGATTCTTAATTCTGATTCTAATAATTCACTTTAAGACAACAGACAACCACAAGGCTCTAGACCAGAAAGTGAGTCAGAGCTCGCTGAGCTCTCTTGAGGAGCCACATCAGGGCAGTGCAGACCTATAGAGTCAAACCCAGGGGTCAATGGCTGAGCATGGCCGGCCAACACACAGAGAAGCTATGGAAATAAAGAGGGCAGAGGCAAAACATGTAGAGTTGGAGAAAGGAAGAGAGGACATGGAGAGAGAAAAGGAGGACAGTGATGCAGACATATTCAGAGAAGAGGAAACACCTGCTGAATTTGATTTTTTTGCTGCAATCACCAAATCCAACAGAGCTGGCCCATGTACAGAAACACAATACAACCTACAATGCAGCCTTCATAACATTTTCAAATTCAGTTGGACACTATCATCCCATTGTGTAATTCCCCAAAAACCAAGAAGGCTGGTCTTTTCAATAGGGAAGGGATGTTTGATACAGATGTTTCGAGGCTGTGTCGAGCTTCCGAAGCACAGACGTTTCAAAACACTGCTCCGAAGTGTGGTTCAGAATGCCCAAGTCACGTGACCATGGCTAACCGAAGCTTCGGTGCATTTCACCCCTGTTTCAAAACCCTGTTTCAGCGGGTGGCATACCTGCCGCTCCTACATTTGATTGACGCTGTCTGGAACAAACCTGATCTGTCTCAACAAAAAATTCCCTGAATGGTTAAAAGTCAAGCAGACACATCCCCGTTTTGAGGGGTTTTCACTCAGACTTAATTCCGCCATAGATTAAATAATGCCCTTTATTTGTGGAATATTATTAACTTCAGAGGTTACAAAGTACATTAAAAACCACAAACCCATATGGTTATTTATCCCAATAAACATAGCAGCCTTTTGTCGATAAATTATCTTCCTAAATGTCAGGTCTTACACATGAAACTGAAATACCAAGTAACTGAAATAGCCTCACAGATGTTAATGAACTCAAAACAACAGAAAAAAGAAATATTTATTGAAACACATTGTTCATTACAGTCCCAATTTGCTGTCTCTGACAATCTCAAAGGTTTTGTTTCTTTGTTTGTTGTATGGTGATTTCTTCGAAATGTATTGATCATATGTATTGATAGCCTGGCATAACCCACCAGAATAATAAGTAGTTTAGAATTTGTCAATGCTTGTCTGAGTCGTTGTTTCACAGAGTTGCAATATCAAGATGTTACAGTAGTAAAAGTGGCCAGTGGGTGTCACCGTGGAGAAGGGTGTTGGATTGTTTCGAAACTGTTTCGAAATTTCTGTCACAACTGCTTCGACGCTTATGGCAACTGCTTGATCGAGGGCCTGATCAATCCTGACTTTGCCGAATAACTTTCATTTAAGACTGGATGTAATGTGGGACTTCAATTTGCTCCAGTCAAATTAGCTAAATCTGCAAACCCGGTTATAACCCACAGATTGCTAACACACTCAGCTGTCCTCTCAAACAGAACGCACGGCCAACAGTATAGCCTCCCAAGTGTCGTGCCTGCAGTTAACCACGCAGTCTTGCTGTAACGTTGAGTAGAAAAGGTTCTGACTGTTTTCTTTTGCTCTATCACAATATCTGGTGTCGGCCTCCCTTTCTTTTTAATATTAAGTTGTTGTTCCAATGGCAACTTAACAAAAGCATTATGCAACAAAAAATCCAAGTCGACATCCATCTTGCTAATAAAATGATCTCTGACCAACGATTCACTCTCTGGTTGAAATTCAGTTTATTGGCTGCTCATGTCAGACAGTCACGATTTGCATTTCAGACCTGATTGGTGCGAAGACAGCAGCAGGTTGGATTCCCTCGCCCGCCCTCTGACAATTTACTGTATGTTTTCATGGAAGCTAAACATTCATGGGCTTCCTCTGCACACCCACTGGGCTTTTTTTTTCCTTCACAGTGCAGTACAACACTTAAAGGGGATCATTTTTCTAAAAAAAGTCAAATTTTTCTAAAAAAAAAAAGTGACAGGAGGCCAAGTGGGCGTGAACTAAGTCTGGCTTCCCCTTGGCAGCATGAAATGTACATGCAAGCCTACTGTAAAGTGAGAAACGTACAACGCTATGACATCAAAAACCAGGAAGCAAACAACAAGGTTAGTATAAGCAGAAAATCTTTTAATTTATTGTAGTAAATAAAAAAAAAAAAAAAAACGTTATTAACCGGTTACCATTATTTCAAATAAATGTTTGTTCCAGAACATTAAACTAAAAAGTTTCTGGTTTCGTTTTCGTTCCTGGCAAAATATCGATTTTTTGGGGTTTTCGTTTTCATTCCTTGAACCGATTCAATTGGCTCCCTCGCCCTCAAAATCATCTCTGGAGCTGCTCGATAGAAGTCTTCCATTGTTTTCTGCTTGGTGGTCCTGAGTTGCTGCCACGGAGGAGTACTTGAATTTACCAGGGACTTTTTGGCGTCTTACTTGCCCCTCAGATGTCTTGTGGTACTTCAATTTCCATAGCCTCTGCATTCACTGAGGCATTGTGGAAAATGTCCTTAAAATTATACTTCAGTCCTCAGTTCCCTCACGCAACTCAAGACACCATCAACAACCATGTATGCAGCTGCTAAGTCCAGGTCTTGCTGTTTGAGAGCAATTGCTGCTTCCATGAGGACCGGTGTTGCCATTTCGAGACATAGAAAGAATTCAAAGTTTATACTGTGCAACAGCATTTATGCCCCTCCAGCAGCCTGATCAGGTGGCTCACGCTTTGTCAGATCCTCCAGGCGTTGAATAAGAGCAGGGAGGCCCTTTGAGAGTGTCTTCAGGGCTCTCTTCCTGCAGCTCCACCGGGTGTCTGAGAGCTTCTGTAGCTCAAGGATACGCTGACCTGGGTTGATGTTGATGGCTTGCTGTGTCGCCACAAAGGCTGCATGGCGCAGTTGGAATAAAATCCATACAATTCACAACAAAAAGTACGATCCTCCTCAGTGATGTGCAGAGACGTTCAGAGGGGCGGTGGCTCTACCAGCGACCACCCCCCCCCACACACACACACATTCAGACACACACAGCAGTGTTGCTAAGACACATACCAGATTGTGGCAAAATGTGTAAATTAATTCTACATAACTGGCTTGCTTTCAGAATTGGCTTACTTTCTCACACCTGTGCCGCTGGTCTTAGTGTCTGTATTAATGGTATTTTATTTTCACACTAATAACCAATAGAAACCTGACCCAGAGGCGAGACAGACCAGAGGCATCAGCGTTGGTGTTCTCACCATCGTAGAGGATGATGGGACATCAACCTCCTTGGCATCAGTCCGAAAAACTGCTGTTGTGCTGGAAGACCAAACAATCCAAGATCTTCCAGACCTGCCAACAGCATTAGCCTACCTGATTGACCCGATTTATGCCACAAACATGGATTAGCCAAAAGAACTAACACACATCTGACTTCATACAGGATGTTCTCACTGGGTTTGGTACTGCATCCCCAAAGCAAGTGAGATCTGGCCAAATTAAGCTCTTACTCTGAGTTAACAAAGGGTTGTTTTCTTCACTGACTTGGCAGGATAGAAAAAAGAAACCACAGTATTTACCACAGTATGATGTTCACTGCCTGAAATAGATTTTCATCTCTGACCCCCCATCCTCCACCCCCATGCAGCAGATACACATGCATTATCTATGTAGTAAATACATATTCTACACCCTAATTATTTGTGCTACCACTCTAAACCACAGATGACACTAGTGTGGCTTGTTAAACCAAGTAACAGTTTTCATCCTGCTTTTATACTATGTTGACTCAATGCAAATTAACAGGAAATGGCAGGGATTGGTGGAGCTGAAAGAGGAGGAGAAAAGCAATCGGGAAACGCCAATCACGAGCAGAGGTATATTACAAAACGTAACGTGTGGCATGTCTACAAGTTAACAGGACACACCTGTACGCATTCTAAATTAAACCACGAGTTTGCAAACACGCAGTGTGACCCACATGCTCATGTTTACAAATTGCATCTCCTCTAAAGAACGTGCTCA
>NC_044509.1:15482365-15529865 GCF_902362185.1 Chanos chanos
ACTGATTGAACGTGGTCTCCGTCTAATCGTGTTCTCCGTTTCGCGGTCCTCTGTCTTTCACGTCAGAGTACGTTTAGAATAATTCGGCTTGAGCTCGCTCTGCCGTCCGCTTCCCGTGTGTCTGACGCGTCGTTTTGACGTGTTCTAGCGGTGCTGTGTCACCTTAATGAAGCTGTAACAATCCTAAGACTGTGACAGGGCTTTTCAAACCTAATGAGAGCCGCGGTTTTAACAAGTGGAGAGCGGCCGCGTAGACACAGACACACACACGGTTACCGTTCTGTGAAACCTGGACACTCTGTGAAACACAGCCCACATATACATGTTTGCCCTTCTTCTCTGTGTGAATATGCAATTCTCTCTCTCTCTCTCTTTCTCTGAGTGTGTATGTGTGTCTCCACCAGATGTGCTTTGTTCAGCTGTACTTACGTTATTTATATTTATGGAAATTTTTGGAATCTCTCTCTCTCTCTCTCTCTCTCTCTCTCTCTCTCTCTCTGCTCCCTGCTTCATTCCACATTAACATTTCCTTTCTCTCTCTCTCTGTCGACACAAGTCATTTCTGGATCCATGCTGAAGGCAAACAATTCTGCCATAAATTACTACAGTTCAGTTTTGCATTTCAAATAGACTGTATGGTATATGAACTTAGAATGACACTCATAATTCATTGTTTTCATTGTTTATTTTGCCGTGTGTGTTTGTGGTTGACTGTATAATGAATGGGCTCATCTTTTTCTTGGCAAACTACTCTTTGTTGTGGATTTGGACGGTGAGTCGGATTGGCGCTGAAGAAGTGTGTATAGCAGAATTACATGACAGAAGCTGGAGGGAAAGACCACTGATGTGCAAGTTGTATCTCCTGTCATATTTCATTGATTTGAGCAAGACCTGAAAGTTGAAAACATGTACTTGTACAAAATGATTTTTCCATCTTTGTGATGGTGTGACCTTCAGAGAATCCCAGTGCAATGCTCAGCTTTCAGAACAACAACAAAAAAAGAAAACATATTAACGATCAAAGAACCATCACATGTCATGTTACACTGGCCACTTCAGTGATGCTTTCATTTCTCTGACACATACAGACACCCACACACCTACACAAACAAACACAATGACCTCTGTCCTTCCAATGATGACATACTGTACTCAACACTGATCTCTGATTGATCTCTGTGCAACATATAGTGAAGTGAATTTGATAAGGTTAAAGATACAGCAATAGAGTACAAGGCTCATATACAGTATAATAATATAACGTTACATTTAGACGATTTCCTCGTATATGTGACCATATTTAACGCAGTGTTTTTGTTGTTGTTTTTGTTGTTGTTTTGAAACTGATGAATACGATCGGCTCTTTGTCCTGCTCCTCTCCAAACCGTAACAACACATTCTCCATCCCCTTCCTGCTTTGCACTCCGTTACTCTGGCACCTTATGGTCATCTTTTTGTTTTGTAGTGTTGGGCGTGTCCTTTGTCTGGTCCGCTGACTCAGTTTCCCACGGGCGGCAGTATCTCACGCCGGACTCCTCAGCACACGCAAGCTGGAAAATCTGCCGTGCCAGGTTAACGGGCGAAGGAATCCTGGCCTACGCCGTTTTTTCTTCGGTGGGGTTTTTGCGGTGCAAATTCTAAGGTCTCGTATTCAGTTACGCGTGACCTTCTTTTTATCGTTATTTTTAATGTAGTGGGGTTTTTTTTTTCGTTTCGTTTTGTTTTGTTTTGATCTGAAGACTGATTTGTTTTAATGAAATGTGTTATCCACAGCACTGTCCTCTGACCTGAATGAATGGGAGCCTGGCATTTTTCTCCACCGTTCCGGAGGTTTCCGTCAGCTCTTTTAAGATTTCCGTTGTGTTTCCTAAGCCCCTGTCACAGACTGAGCCGGGTCCACAGGCCCAGGGAACCAGACAAATCCCTCACAGCTTTACCTCTACACCTCTGCCCCCCCCCCCCCCCAGTCCCTCTGTGTGGGAGAGAGAGAGAGAGGGAGAGGGAGAGAGAGTGCGCGTGTATGTGTGTATGTGTGTGAGAGAGAGAGAGAGAGAGAGAGAGAGAGTGTGTATGTGTGTGTGTGTGTGTGAGAGAGAGAGAGAGAGAGAGTGTGTGTGTGTGTGTGTGTGAGAGAGAGAGTGTGAGTATGTGTGAGTATGTGTGTGTGTGTGAGAGAGAGAGAGAGAGAGAGAGAGAGAGACAGCGAGAGCATGTGTCATACTCAGCAGTCCAGGGCATATTCGGCATAATCCTTTTAGAGTTACTGCTGCGCCCCCCCCACCCCCCCCCACCCATCCCCTGGCAGAAACCATCTAGCCGGTGTGTGAATTCTACCTTTCCTGTCCAGAGGGGCAATACAGCTAATTCTCCTATTTCTGGCTCCTCTCTCCAAAAATCATTTCTACTTTGACTGCACAGACCCAGGGCATGCTGTGTGTTCCTCTCTGTTTCTGTCTGCATACTCACACACCTCCAGGACAAGCATTTCTCACACAGAGGCTTTTTTTTCACAAGTTCTTAAAGTGCTTTATAAAAAAAATAAATAAAACAATCAATTCTGCCACATTTTAAATTATAGTGTTCTGTTCCTGGTTAGGCGTTAGCTACAGGGTGCTAACACACTTAGCAGAGAACAACAGAATTAAACATCCAATTAGTTCGTTACACTTTTCTTGATTTTTAATTATCGTTTCACGTGAATGTTTACTTTTTCCTGCCCAATAACATATGATTAAGAGTCCAGATGGGGATTAATGAAGACACTGATACTGAACGCGGCTTGATTTAATTTTTTTTAACTGTGTCTGTACATTCAAAATACTTTGCGACATAATAGTTATGAAAGCTGTATTCATCATCATTGTTAGTCTGTAATTACAGAAAAACAGTTATGTAAGAATAAGAAGGTGGCAGTGGTATAAAGTGTGTTTTTTTTTCCCCACAGTTCCAGACTCATACGGCTTTCATTCCACACAGGGCCTGATAAGGCAGGGTCTGAATCCTGAAGGCCAGTCTGTTTTGTCTTTTTCTTTGGCTTCGTGTGTGCATCTAAATAAAACTGAACGCGGACTATGGTCCTGGGTTTTTCCCAGCACGAACTTTACCATTTTCATTGAGTGTTTTAAAATATTTATTAATATTACCTGAATTCTGAATTTAAAAAAAAAAAAGATGGCATTTTTTTTATCTTCAATTTAATGAACCTGTCAAGGTTAAGAAAAGAACGACTCTCCTCTCGTGACGTGAAACCACACAGAGCGTGGGGTGGGGGGGCGGAGTGAGGGTTGGGGTGGGGGTGGGGGGGGCGGGGTGAGGGTTGGGGGGGGGGGGGGGGGTGAGGGTTGGGGTGGGGTGGGGTGGGGTGGGAGGGGCATGGTTGACCAAAGAGAAACTGATTTCTTCGTAGAGCTTTGTGATGGTGTTAAGAGTTGTCAAATTAAAACCCGGGACTGTGCCTGGCGTCCTTCGTCTTTCTAGAACAGCGTTGAGAATTTTAATATTATTGTTGTCTCTCAACACCTAACCCCCCACCCCCACCCCCCCCCCCCCAACCCCGAACTCACTCACTCTCTCTCTTAATGACCATCATTTGCTTTAAATAATGAAAAAAAAAAAAACTATGGTTTTCACATTTTGAAGGCCAAACAGTCCCCCCCCCCCCCCATCACTCCTCTCCCACCGCAGAGGCTTCCTCCTGCATGCCGATTATTCCTCACACAGAGAATCGTTTTAGTCACGGAGAATTCACTCCCATCAGAAAAAGGTGGAAAGGTGCTGGAACACCTCATTTTCTCTGCTGGAAACGTTTTGAACCCAAAATGATTGTGGTAAGAGCGTAAGTGAATTTGCCTCTTCGGGAGGCGGACGCTTACACGAGCCCTCCGTCAGAGCCGACTGTTTTTTAGGTACTGGGGACGGTCCCTTCCACGTGGCGCGCCTCAAACGGAAACAGGATCCAAAATATGAAAAAAAAAAAAAAAAAAAAGATTCTCAGGTAAGCTACTGCGCGTTCACCAAATACATGTGGCCTGTTCCCAGATGGTACTTGTCTGTACAGTAATCTAAAACAGCTGGGATGGGATTCATCACATGCTTAGGTAATTCTGTGGGAAAGTTCACTCCTGTTCAGAGAATATTATTTATTTATAATATAATATTATATATAAACTGTGACACTTTTTGCTTCCCTCTAGAGGAAGGGGATATTTCAGCTGTTTCCTGTAATTGCACCTACTATAATGTAACTCTCATTGCTTTTGAGTTGAAGTCGTTTTTTTTCCATGAATGATATATGGATAAAGATCTATCATTTATTTGTGCCCCCCCTCTACCGTTTTTTGTTTTTCATCCTTTTAACAGTCTTCCTTTTGGGAGAGGAAGCAATAAGCCCTCGGTGTGTGGCTACTTGTACCCAACTGCGGACAGCCCAGATTCCATTAGAATTCTGAGGCCCACATCCTGTTTCCTCAGATGGACCTGCCAATCAAACGCCACCATGGAAACCGCAAGGCATGTATTTGACAACGAGAGAAAACATGAGGCGCTCGTTGTCTTGTTGTTGGGTGGGGTGGGAGGGGGGGGTGGTCGATAAGAGGATTCACCGAACGCTTATCACAGCTCCTCTGACTGTGACTGATAATCATCAGTCATTCTCCGGTCTCAGCTGTGACATAGCTACCATGTCACTGTGGGTGTCACTTTTCACCTGACACGCACACACAAAAAAACAGAGAAAAGATCATCTCCAAAGGAACATCCTGAAAAGCAGAGAGAGGGAGAGAGAAAGACACAGAGAGAGTGAGGGAGAGGGAGAGAGACAGACAAAGAGAGAGAGTGGATGAGGGAGAGAGAGAGTGAGAGCAAGAGGTAGAGAGAGAGAGAGAGAGAGAGAGAGAGAGAGAGAGAGAGAGAGAGAGTTCTCTCCCGCAGACAGGACTGATAAGGATCGTTAAGGCTTCCCCTTTAAAATGACACGTCGATTGGTGATAGATAATGTTAACCTCTGTTGATGACTTGCGCTTTCTGGAGGTGAGCGCGGTGTATGAGGAGTGGACCGAAACGCCGTCTTGGCGGGAGATGAGCGCTGTCCTCCGGAGCGGCGGAAATAGGCTGTGACTTCTGACTCACAGGCTTTACAATCTCCTCTCTTATCCCTCTCAGCGCCAGCCCAGCACGCAGCCCAACAGATCAGTCAGGCTAAATAAATAAATAAATACGTACATAAATAAATAAATAAGAAGAATAATTACAGTGTGTCGAGCACATTTCACACACGTCCACAACCACTCTCTGATCTCCTCAAATCGCCCCTTGCTGTTCGTTTCGTTAATAGTCTTCCTCTTTCACGTTAACATCATCCCATAATCTCTCTCTGAAGCCTGTCTCTCTGCTGACACAGTGTGTGTGTGTGTGTGTGTGCGTGTGTGTGTGTATGTGTGTGTGTTTGAGTCTTACCGTGGTCACAGTGGAGGTAGTACAGTCTTGTTTGACAGACAGGTCACGCATAATGAAAAAAGAGCTTTGATTTGTGATTTGTAATGTCAAACATAAGCAACTGACAATTTGCAGGAATGGGAAATCACGTGACCCTGTAGTTCAACAGAGGATTGAAAGTGTCTGTTTTTAAACTCCTAAGATGATCCATACTGTTGTTTTGTTCTACCCTCCACACTTTGTGTGACGAGGTCAGAGTAGTTAATTCGTTATTTCAACAATATATACAAGTGTACTGATGCAACCTGTCTGCTGCATGTCTGTAATACAATGGCATGCATGATATTAAAGAAAAGGCAAGTTTAAAAGACCTGTCACACTTTATAACATGCTGTTACAAATGGTCCTGCCACTTCTAAACTTCTCTCAGCGGGATATCTGAGAGGGTATGGAAGTTTGGTGCACATTAAGAGATTAGGCACAGCAATCTCTCTGTGAGTGAGTGAGTGTGTAAGCATGTGATATGTATGTGTGTGTGTGTGTGTGCCTGCGTGAGATTTAGTGAGAAGACTTAGTGTGTGTGTGTGTGAGAGAGACCAAGTGTGTAGAGACACGAGTGAGTGAGTGTGTGTGTGTGTGAGTAAGAGTGAGTAGAGACTTGGGTGGATGTGCATTTGAGTGTTTGTGTGTGTGTGTGTGTGTGTGAGTAGACACATGGGTAGATGTGCATTTGAGTATGTATGTGTGTGAGTAGGAGTGAGTAGACACATGAGTGAATGTGCATTTGAGTGTGTGTGTGTGTGTCTGTGAGTAGGGACATGAGTGAATGTGCATTTGAGTGTGTGTGTGTGTGTGTGTGTGTGTGTGAGTATGACTGAGTAGACACATGGGTGGATGTGCATTTGACTGAGTGTGTGTGTATGTGTGTGTGTGTGTGTGTGTGTGAGTATGAGTGAGTAGAGACACGAGTGAGTGTGTGTGAGTGTGTGTGTGTGTGTGTGTGTGTGTGAGTAGGAGTGAGTAGGGACATGAGTGAGTGTGTGTGTGTGTGTGTGTGTGAGTATGAGTAAGTAGAGACATGAGTGAGTGTGTGTGTGTGTGTGTGCGTGTGTGTGTGTGTGAGTAGGAGTGAGTAGGGACATGAGTGAATGTGCATTTGAGTTAGGGTGAGTGTGCAGGTGCAGAAAAGGGGGTGGGGGGAATAGGTCTTTTTGTTGGAAGGTCAGTAATTCCATTTAGCAGTAAGAATCCTTTACAGATTACATTTAGGATGTGATCTTAGAGGTGCCACTATTAAGCGTTTGGGGGATTTCATTTGAACAAATGTAAAGTGCACACAGTGTCTGGGACAGCGGTTATCGTCTGAGTTCTGGGCTCCGCTCACAGGTTGGGTCGTGCCTCCTTCTTATCTTAATGAAGTTCTGCTTATCTAGAGCTCAGGGTTACGTCTCCAACCTTCACCTCCAAGAGCTCCCCACACTCCTCCAATTAACCAACCCACCTGCTAGAGGTTTCACAGCCCACAATGTCTACATGTGTCACCGTAACAGTGCCACCACAGTAATCCTTACATCTCTCACTCAAACTCCCAACCAATCAGCACCGTCTGCAATATCATAAGAGTCTTACGTATCGGTTTTACAGAGATGCCTGTTCTTTGGCACCATTCTGTGGTTTTAGATGAATTCTGTGTTATAAATTTGATGTATAACAGTGTAATATAAACTTTGTCAGCTGCAGTCAAAGGCAAACTGTGTTGGTAAAGATATATTTGTGGGAGCTCTGGTGAGCTGCAGACCCACAGGACGTTTATGTCTGTGACATCTGTAAACGATCGTTTGTATATCCAGTTCTCTGTGTTCGCCGGTTTCACTTTACGACGCGGTGAAAAGAGAAGATGCCGTGATTATATTTTTAACAGATCTGCTTGTTTACTGTCTTCCCCACTTGATGTATCTGTGTCTGTGTCTCCCGCCTGTGAAGCCTGTGTCTAGAGGCCTGGGCGTGGTCCGTCTGTTTATGTTACAATGCCAGAGGCCACTCTGAAACTGTCACAGACAACGTGAGAGTTACACAGCAGACGTGTATACCAGACAGAGGTGAAGTGGAGGCAGACTAAGCACTCTGTGTGTGTGTGTGTGTGTGTGTGTGTGTGTGTGTGAGAGTGAGAGTGAGAGAGAGGCAGAGACAGAGAAATAGAGAGAGAAAAAGGCTGAGAGACTAAGACAGAGAGAGAGAGAGAAATGGAGAGAAGAGAGAGCGACAGCATGCACGTCTGAGAAATTCATATTTTCGGAAATGATTAGACCCATCTCAGTGACAAACATGCTTGTCGACTGTGTGTCAAACACAGCTTTGAGCACTGGTAGTTTTTTTTTTTCTCCCAACATAAGAGATGAGAGATGGATCGGTTTTTGAAGGGGATTTCACCTGTTATCATTTTGAATTATATAATAATATAATTACTTTGAAGTTGCTTTGAAGTAACGGAGACAGACTTGACTTTCTTCACAATGACATGTAGATGTTTGTGATCCGTGGTAATAATTATTCCAGCAAAATGATTACAGCGCCGTGCGATAAACTTTTTACCTCTTCAGGGGTGGTGCAGATGAAAGAACCTGCTATCTACCACAGCACTGTCTATTTCTCTGTCTGTTTTAATAGGGTTTCTCCCCGTAAATCTGCAGGACTATTCCCTTCTCATGACTTGGCTATCAGCATTTTGTTGATCTGTCAGTATTAGATACCACAAAATCAGTTTCCTTGCTCTTGTATGCTTCATCACTTATTATGTTACTGTTAAATCATAGTTTTGAATGCGGTTTAGCTGTTTTGTTGTGTATTGCAAATTGCGACTGATTTGTGCAGAATTCATAAACTTCATAAAGCAATTGCCTCTAATCTCCTTGCTGTATCCATCCACTCTCTCAAACACACACATACATGCACACACACACACACACACACACACACACACACATGCATACACACACACAGGCATGTGTTCACTCACACACACACAGATCACACACTCACACTCAATTATGACTATAATTACTATTAACTATATATAACTATATAACTATCAACCATAATTAACACATTAGCACATATTTACTATCATTTACACAAAACTATCATTCAACAGGTACATGCTAAGTAATAAAGCAAATAAAAACCTACACATTATTACACATTCATAGAATTATACATAGAGTTATTCATAGAGTTATTCTATTACCTTTTTCTTAGTTCTTTCACAGGGCTTTTGTCACCATATGGATGTATGGCTTGGAGAGACGATATGAGAGAGCCAATCCAACATGTTTATTGTCTTTTTCTTCAGATTGCCTGAATCAGCAGTCGTATCAGTCTCTCTGCCTCTCACGGACGCAGCCAATTGGAGGAAAGATTAGTAAAGTGAGTTTTCTAAACTGTGCCGGTGATTGTGTCCTGGGGAGAAAAAGAGTTGAGTGCGTGGGCTGTTGCCTCTGTGTGTGTGTGTGTGTGTGTGTCTGTGTCTGTGTCTGTGTGCGAGAATGGATTTTTAAAATACCGTCCCCTCAATAAATGAACCCATCTGAATCCTGTCAAGACCAAACAGGTCAGTTTAGCATGTGACTCTGGCCATTAGTCTAACTGCTTCAGCAGTCGGGACTCAAGGCTTTTTCAACAGCTTCTGTAGAAAAGTTCATTTGGAACGGAACACTGTTATAAACCTTATGTAGTCCAGGCTCTGTTTGAGTGCAGCCTACTGTGCACAGTGTGGTGTCCAGTATCCACGCCTGAACACGCAGCAGAGCTCTCTCTGTCAGAGCGTTCCAGTTCGGGATTTATGGGTGGCGCTCTGAAAAGGAGGGAGCATGGTAGTCGTCCCATGCCCTTTCATAAGAATGAGGAATTAGACGTGTTAGGGACGCTCCTCACTTTGGCCGCCTGCCGCCTGCAAAGCTGGACGCTGCCTCCAGTCAAGACTGAAATATACGCATAATTAAATAAAACACACATTTTCACAACCTAACGAGAGAGAGCGCGTGCATGTGTGTGAGTGTGTGTGTGTGTGTGTGTGTGTGTGTGTGTGTGTGTGCGTGTGTGTGTGTTTGAATTATGGTCCTGTATGTGTATGCATGCTTGTGTGTATGTCTGCATTTTTGCTTATATATGTGTACGCATATGCCTTTGTGTGTGCGTGTCCATGCATGCATGAGTGTGTGTGTGTCGTGGTGGGTTCTAACATGTTAATTAGTATGTAAATCTTCATGTGTGTGACAACTGCTCCAAAACATTACAAAACACTCTCAGTGGTATGTGCTGTAGGGGAAAGGAAGCACTGAACCATGTCAGCCTGAGTCCATGTTTTCATTATTGTTCTCCTTGTATTAATGATCTCACATCAAGACGTTTATTCTCTGACTGTTCCTGTCTTACGCCGCGACAGATAGACGTTTATACTCTCAACACTCCTGTCTTATTCTCTGACTGTTCCTGTCTTACAGCCTACAGAATCAGACTCCTCACACCTGGCCAACACGTGTCATGAAAACATTATTTCTCGCACCACATTTTCCAACTCAGGTCATGAGTGGGGCCGTGGGCTTTGACGCTCTCTTCTGATTGGCAGGAGGAAAGTGTGCAGAGACGCGCCTCCAGCGACCGTTAGTTATTGCCTCAAACCGGAAACGACTGGCATTAGTCATATTGTGGGAATGTGGACCTTTCGCCCCAAAAAATAAATAAATAAATAAATAAAAAAAAGAGAGAGAACTCTGTGAGGAGAAGTAGAGAGCTACAGAAAAGCAATTCAAAGTTTGTCCTGTTAGCTGAAGGCCGCTTTTCCCTTTTCCCTGCCTGGGATGAGTCATACGACCAGCCTGTTGGAGGAAAAAAAACCCCCAAAAAAACATTCAGTATGCAACTTGCTGCTCGTGTGGCTTAGGTCTCCTTAAGGGCTAGAGCCCCTCTGTTTCTCACAGTTAGCCCCTTTGAGTTTTCTGGCATGATTTTGTGTAGATTTGATGTGGATTTTCTCTTGCATGTCAAAACAGGTGGCCCTAAGGTTTTGGCCTGGGTAGACAGATGAAAATGGTTTTTATGCGTTTGTTTACCTAATCCCTGTTGTGTTGGGTTTGTGTTATATCACGTACTTACGTGCATGCATATTTTTGTGTGTGTGTGTGTATTTGTGTGTGTGCGTGCGTGCATGTGTTATCTGCTTGAGTGTGTGTGTGTGTGTGTGTGTTATCTGCCGGTGTGTCTTTTATGCCTGTGTGTGTGCACTTATACACACATTCACAGAAATACATACATGCATGCATGAACATGTGCACGCACGCACACACACACACAGAGTACATGTGTGTTTGTATATGCCTGTGTGTATGTGAGTGTGAATGTGTGTGTGTGTGTGTGTGCAGTGTGTGTGAATGAGGGTGTGTGTGTGTGTGTGTGTGTGTGTGTGTGTGTGTGCATATATGCACGTGTATGTTTGTACGTGCCTCTGCACATGCAGAAGTGTGTGTGTGCTTATGCCCGTGTTTGCATATATGTCTGTGCGTTTCTGTGTGCATGCATGTGTGTTTGCGCGCTTGTGTGTGTCAGTGGGATTTATGGAGAGTGTGTTTTGGGAAAAATCTGTGTGAAGATTGAATGATATGCTGTGTTATGTTTTATTTATTGTGGGATTGTGTATTAAGCTCCACAGCAGGCTGGGCTTTGACAGCTGACGCACAGATAAGAGTTCAGACTGACACAAAGTAAATTAAATGCAATTAGAGGCAAATTTGGCAGGATTACGTTCATTTTTCATTTCCTCTGTTTCTCCCAAATGAATGGCACCCAGCTGTGAAAATGAATTTCTCCTCCCTGAGTTTTTTTTTCCACAGCCGTGGAGGCAACACAAGGCTCCTCTCAAACTTGTTTTCCACAGTAGACCTGAACTGATCTGAGTCGAACGAGTAACGTTTCTTAGTCCAGATTTCAGGGCAGAGTCACTGATGGCCCATCAAAGAACATGCGATGACACCTGTCACACACACACACACACACACACACACACACACACACACACACATACATGCGGCACGTGCACGCACTGTCAAAAGAGAGACAGGCTTCAGAAAGAGATTATAGGACGGTGTTAGCATCTCTCTCTCTCTCACACACACACACACACAGACACACACTAACCTGAATGTGCCGAGATTGATAAAGGCCATGTTAAATGATAAACTGTTCGTTCTCACTCTAGATGGAAGGCTGTCATGGTATCTGTCTCTACCCTGCGGCTCTAGCAAAAAGAAAGCTTTCTATTCTTTCAATTTTTTTTTTTTTTTGGTCCTGTTCCTGTTCATTCATCCTTTCCACTCTCTAAATGCTAATCTGCATGCTTGTGAAGTCAGAAGCCCGTGAAATAAAGTCCTGAAGAGGTGTTGGCGGTGAGAGGGGCACAAAACTGGCACTGCTTACGTGTCCTACCGTCTCTGTTTATGGAAGAATATTCACTTCTGTTCGACCTTCACCGGAAGACGGGGAAGGGGGGGGGGGGGTGTCATTTTATAAAGGTCTGTTAATTTCTGCTCATACATAGTTTGAACACGCAGTTCTTGTGCAGAAACACACATCTCTCTCTCTCTTTCCCTGCGTCTACTTTTCCACTCAGATTTCACATCATACACATTCATAAACGTCTCCTCTACCTCTTCACAAATGCTGATAAACCATACGTGTACACTGCCTAACAAAACTGTAAAACGCCCATTGTGCTCGGTGTGAGGAAACAGCTCTCTCTCAGCAGGTCAAAGGAATTCTCTTGTCACGCATGCGTCTAATCTGAACACAGGCGTTTTCATAGGCACATCTGTGTGACTGAGCGGTTGCGTTGAGAACACGTGTGGTCCACACTGTTGCGTAAACACTGCCGTTGGTTTTAAAAGCTCCGACATGAATACTGGCCATCATCTGGAAAGTTTGCAACAATCAGGAACAATGGTATTTCTACCTTGGAGTCAGAGGTCAGACAAGTCAAGGTACAGGTAAATGAAAGGCAGAGAACAGATAACTTAGAGCCGTGTGTGCATAGACTTGTGCACATACACCTACGTACATGTGTGTGTGTTTGTGTGTGTGTGTGTGTGTTTGCATCTATCAGAAGCTGAAGTCTTGCTTGCTCCTGCAGGCTGTGCTGTGTGGAGTCTATACGTGAGCATTTTGTCTGGATTTGATCTGTATTTTTAGCCCTGGAGAATAATGGGTGCCCTGCTGAAGTGTTTGGTTAAAAGTCTCTGTGTAGGTTTGACAGATTTTACGCCTGCTAACATCAACCCAACACTTCTCAGTGTTTCCCCCAGTGACAGCATTCTAATCTGAGAGGAAAATTCACAGATTAAAAATAAATCTCTTACCTTCTCTCCCTCTCTGACTCACCACCCCCCCCTGATTCCCTCCTTCTCACTCCTGCTCTCTTGCTGGCACAAAGTAACTCTCTCACTGAAATACTCTGCCTTGGTTTATCAATAAATCAAAATTCTGGAATGCGTAAAAAGCATAAATCAGTAACAACCCTTATCATTTTGACCATTATCTGCCAAGAAAAGTTTGACAGCCCAATCTTGTATTCGTAGCAGTAAAATGTGTCACTATTTTTTCGCCGTTTTTTTTTTTTTTCCTTTCAATGTGAAACACATAACCCCTTTATTAACCTCAACTGAAGAAAGAACTATGCCTTTATTTGAGACGGGCTATTATAAGAGACAGGCCATTATTTGTGATTTGTCCTTTTTAAGTAGCGTATTTTGTAATATTGTAATAGTGTTTAATTTCTAATTGATCCTGTAAGGCCATTATTTGTGATCTGTCCTTTTTAAGTAGCGTATTTTGTAATATTGTAATAGTGTTTAATTTCTAATTGATCCTGTAAGGCCATTATTTGTGATCTGTCCTTTTTAAGTAGCGTATTTTGTAATATTGTAATAGTGTTTAATTTCTAATTGATCCTGTAAGGCCATTGTTTGTGATTTGTCCTTTTTAAGTAGTGTATTTTGTAATATTGTAATAGTGTTTAATTTACGGGTATACCTACTACTAGGGTTGGGTACTGAAACCCGGTGCCAATATGGCATGAGTTCCTATACGACTGGTACCTACCAGACCGAATCACAACGCAGATTTTGGTGCCACTTGAATGCCTGAGCTGTCGATTGAAATTTTCGCCCTCTGGTGCTCCGAAACAGACGTTACAGGCGACAGAAGCATCACTAAATGTCACGTGCCATCTCTAGTTAACATTACACTTGCTCTGATGACAGCAGATGGCTACTGTTAGCTTGTAGCTACCTTAAACTCGGTTAAAATGCCTAAGGCTAAACGGTCTAAAGTGTGGCTGTATTCCATTCAAAAGGGTTCCAAAACTGGGATGTGCGACAAATGCTTAAAAACAATTACGTGTAAAGGAGGGGACACGTCAGATCTAATGAAGCATCTGGTGACACACGGGATACACTTGAAAGCAGAGGGATGCACCGTGTTCGACGGCTTGCGTGACCCCATGCCAAGCACATCAGCCTGCAGTGGCGGCGTCCCTGGCCCTGGCGATGGGGAGACAATTGTTGATCTCAGCAGGACATGCAATTAGTCAGGAGAGGTGGCGTATTTTGCCGAAGAAAGCAAACATGATAATATCTCTGCAAAAGAATTGCTGAAGTTTGAAGCTTTGAGTCTGTAGAAGAATTCCAGCACAAAATTTATTTTTCTGTCATTACTGTCACTGCTCTTTAGTGTTAAATTATTGTTGTTGGGTTAGGTTTTATTTATTATTCGAATTTGTTTTGTATATATTTATATCTATATATTTAAGGCGTTAAGTTAATGTATTGTTCAATCTGAAGTTCAAATTTGCCTTAAAAAAATAAAAAAAAAAAACACCGTTCTTTCATGTCTTTGACCTTTGTTTTGTGCTTTTTTTTTAAAGTGTTGGTTTAGGCACCGTTTAGGCACCGGCACCGTTTTAAAGTATCGTTTTAGCACTGGTATTGGAAAAAACCCAAACAATACCAAACCCTACCTACTACTCAAATATAGCCTATCCTGGAGAGAGCTTTGGCAGTGATGTCCCTGAATACTAATAATGGGCCATTAACATACATAGTACTACAGCAACCACAATCCATGTGACTTAGAACACTATCAGTATGGTACTTCTGTTAAAAAGTGAAACTAATAGCAGCAGAGTGCTGAACATAATTATCGTATGCTGTTGTACTGATGTAAATAATGCTGTGGAAATATTATGGATTGATGTATTTTTTTTCACTCAGCCAGCCTTTATTCGCCCAAATACACTGCACCCATGACCATTATTTGAGACCCATTTTTTTTTATTAGAGAATTTACGGTAGCTTTGCCTTTTATCGTGGTCCCATGGACTAATTGGATGAATGGCAAATGAGTCTTTCGTGATCAAGCATTCTGTTTCACTGCGAAACGGACGAGGCCTTTGCATTTTTCAGCTCAGTGTTGCATCGCTCGCGCCTCCTTCCGACAAGAGAATACGTTGACCTTCTGGAAGGTTCCACTAAGGGAATGTTTTTTTGTCTGCGAAGAGACAATTAATAACATGATTTACGTGTGCTTGGTTTTTTTTGTTGTTTTTTGTTTTTTTTCTCTGGCACAGAAGGCTTGCCATCTCATGTTCAGTGAAAGCTGTCTGAAGGATATAAAACATATTGCAAACCCTGATAAGCCCAGATCTCTGCCAACATGTGAAAGTAGGTTAGGGAATGAAACATTTACATTATGTCTCAGTACTGGCCCATCCCACCCACACACATTTAGCATACTACTCGGTGACCCTAGGATAGATGTTGCAGTTAACCCCACTTATCTACGGTCTACAGTTCAAAAGATTTGTTGCTCTGTAATACATTGCTTGGTCTCTCGACCTCGTTCTGATTGTCGGCGTGTTGGTGATTTTAAAATGGCCACTGCTGTTGAGTGGACGTCGTAATGGTGTTAATGCTGACTCACCTTTGTGTTTCTCCCCCCTCTTTGATTGAAAACACACACATTCCCCTGCAATCTTCATCTAAAACCGACCGTCACACTGGGAGCTAGTTCTCAGGGCTCGAGTCCTGAGAACAAGCTTCCAGTGCGAATCTTTAATTGAAAACGCTTGCATACAGAGAACTCTGCAATCCGTACCCTCTCTCACATCTCTTCCCCCTGCAATCTCTCTCACACATATTTTATCACTGTTTGGGCATTACATCTGAGTGGAGAGCTGCATTTTACCAGAACGTCTCCCTGACAACCGAAATACTCAACAGCTGTGCCTTCGTATTCTTACTGGCCAGCGTGTGCTTATATGAACCGATCATAAAACAGACGAAGCGTGCTACCCTGAAGAGCAGGAACGAGACTGTGGCCTGGATAACTGAAAATAAAACAGAAATAAAACACTGATTGTGTATTAACTGGAGGGTTGTCCCTAAACTCTTTGCGTCATTGAAGTCTTTTTGAAAGACGAGTACACACCGTTCGGCCTTTGCGCGTAACGTACCTGCAGTCACTAGTGAAGCGGAAGCAGGAAACCTGGAGTTTGTGTCTTCTTCAGAGAGTGCAGAGTGTATCAGACTGTGGTCTGAATTTAAAGCGAGTAAATAAGCCGTGTGGGGAACACAATGCGCAGGCTCTGTGTCACGCCCTCTCTGCCAACTCCCTCTGCATCCACCAATCAGCATTCATCTTTACCCGATTATTGATAATTACACCATTGGACTGATTACCCAGTCAAGACTCACACCTGTTTGGATGCTTTATTGTCTCTGTTTATTTACACAGTGTAGGTTTGCCATTTTATGCAGTTTCTTGTTTCCATAGAGTTTCTGAGCAATGTTTTTTTTTTTTTTGTCTCTGTCTGTCTTTGGTGTTTTGACCCCCACCTGTTTGTGTCTGATTCTGCTGTTCCAACGTTGCTAGGGTTTGCTTTGGTTGCTTTGATATTTGGCCTGTTGTTGGATTACATCTTTGGTCCTCCCTCTGTGCTCTGTTCACCGATGTCTGACCAAGCCTGTATTACCTGAGTTTGTCAGAATAAACCACTACACATATGTTCACTTCCATAGTCAGAACATGACACTCTGCTTAGGGCCAGATGCTGCGAAGAACATATGAACAGAGACAATGCATCTGTTTTCGACTGCAATTCATAATCCTCCTCATTTTAATTTTCCCGCTATGGGAAAGCACGTTTGGAATTTTTAACCAGTCACCCATCTAGAATGGTAATGTGTTGATTTCAAAGCTGTGAATGCCCAGAGGGATGTAAATTTGAGGAGAGAGAGAGTGTGTGTGTGTGTGTGTGTTGTTGTTGTTGTTGTTCACCTTCCAACTATCAGCCAGGGAATGTTTCATACCTACCAAGCATGTGAATTACTGAAACTGCTCAGACTCACTCATAAGACATTACAGAAAAAAATTAGCTTTTGCCTGACATGTCAAACCCTGTAGCTAGCTGTGTGTGTGTGTGTGTGTTGGGTTACACACACAGACACAGAGAGAGAGAGAGAGAGAGAGAGAGAGAGAGAGAGAGCCTCAGTGCATTTGGATTTGTGTATTAAGCAGGAGAGAGAAGCTTCTGCTCTGATGATTTATATATATTGCAAATGAGACTGGAGGTTCTCAGCAAGGAGAGGATAGGGACGAGAAGAGGAGAGGAGAGGAGAGAGACAGGGAGAGAGAGAAGGAGAGATAGAGGATGGACGGCAAAGGGGGGTTGAACCCAGACTCCTTTCTCCTGTTCCCAGTTAGGCACTTTCATTTATTCGCAGACACAAACAGTTACCACTCCCCTCACATTCAAATCTTCAGCTGCTTTCACCATACTTTCATTTATCAACTTCTTTTTTACTGGGAATAGTGGGGTGTTGTCAAAACACTTGCATATGGACACATGGTTTGAATTTTTAAGAGACAACAGCAGTCTGTCTCGTCGAACGACCCAGATAAGGACCGGTGGGCTTCTGTGTCAGCGTTTTGCAGCTTAGGCTGGTGTCACTGTGTCCTGGCTGTCAGTATTGTTTTGGACAGTTGTTCAAGTTTAATCAAGCCTTGCTGTAGGAAATCAGGAAGTCAAGGGAAAAAGGAGTGCTAAGCTAACCACTGTTTTCTTTCTGCAGTGTGAACACATGCGTGGTCATTAGCAAATTTTAACGACCAAGGCATTTGGCACGATGGTGTTTTAACTGACGTTTGTGACATAATGTGTCACTTGAAGCCATAACTGCCACAGGCTGTTAATTCACTCACACTCACACATTAACATACGCACGCACACACACCCACACTCATACACACACGCACACACACAAAAGTTGTACTGCCAGACATGTTGCACGACTCACTGATGTTTGGTTTTCCCGTGACAGCTCTGCTAGGTTAAAAAGAGGGGCAGATCCAAGGCTTTTTTAAATGTGATGACACTAATGTACATTTCTCACTCTGATTCGTCGTTACTTTTTTTTACCACAGCCAAGACATCTGGTTAGAGAACTTATGACCCGTCATCTGGTGCAGTTTGCCGCTCTGAGAATTATGACCAGATCTATAATGACATAAGTTGTTTTTAGACACAAGAAACTCACAATATGTCAAATCCTGCAAATCTTGGATATGAATATAGTGAGGCTTGCATAGGGGCAAATGATGTATGAAAATCATCTCCTTTTTTTCACCCTTCTCTCTCTCTCTCTCTCTCTCTCTCTCTCTCTCTTTCTCTCTGTCCTTCTCACCCCTCTCTCAAACTCTATCTTCTCTTTCTCCCTTGCGTTCTCTCTGTCTGTCTGTCTGTCTGTCTCTGTCTCTGTGTCTGTCTGTCTCTCTCTGTTTGTTTGTGCACTTTATCAGATCTCTAATTGTTTGAATTTATTATTTGTTTATCAGTGTACTAAAGGTTAGGCAGTTATTGAGGCTTTCAGGAAATGAGCCATGATTTGGCATAAACACTCAGCTCTTCTCACGACACTGCACTAAATCATCCACAAAGATCACCCGTGTCACGGCAAACAAACAACAACAAAAATACGATGCTGTCAAAACAAAATAATAACAACAACAATAATAATATATTGATTCTATGACATATTAAAAATTTAATGTCAGCAACAAAACCAAAACCAAATCAGTTTTCAACAAACTCGCAAAGGGTGGAGTTGCATTTTCATGGTCAAGAAGCTGTGTCCAAAATGTCAGAGCTAGTGAATCGGTGCAAGGTACCAGAGACAGCTATGACTCATCTCCATGGCCAGATATAAAGAGTATCACTACAGTTCTTTTATTGTATCTAGTTACTGTATATTTCCCCACATAGCACCTATTTACAGTCACACTCAGTCTGGTAACAGACTCTCTCTTCACCACTGTGCACTGCAAACATTGCTTTTATTTCTCCCCTTGAGAAGAATTACTTTCTTGTTATTGACTGGGAGATGAACTGTGGTTTGTGGCTTTGTTTGAAGATGGGGAGACTAGTGAAGACCAAAACAAGACACAACACTATAACGTCAAAGTGCTTCAGCCAAGCACCAACTGGAAATAAGGGTCATTTCATTCACAAAACGTTTTAATACAAGTGCCCAACTGTAATAAGGTTGTAAATGGTTATCTGCTGAGTCTGGTCTCTATTACTGGCTTATTGAGGAGTTTCTCTGGCCAATTAAACCCAGTCCTCTTAGAGTACACTACATTTCATGCTGAGCCTTGGAAGGGATTAGCTGTATTCTTGTGTCATGTGAAAATGAAAGAGTTGCTTGTTTTAGACATGAACCCAGACATCGTCCAGGTCGTTAATGAAATGCCACGGCTCCGTTTCTCTCACGTGATGCGCAATAAAGCGTCAAATGCACTGATATGCACAGAGTGTATTTTAGAAATATGTTCAGGCCTCGCCTGTTCATTTTTATGCTGATTGTGTCACTATCGTCTCTTCCGGACATGCACCCGCTTCAAACTGAATGATTTAATGTCGTAATTGAACGTGGTGAGATATTTGGACGTTTGGAGGTGAGTAAACTCAGAGGAAAAGTGGAGTGTAATGAGTTCTCATTGGACTGGAGGTTCTCAGGGCTGGAAAACACGCTCCACTCTCTGCTGTGGCCGTGTCACAGTATCACCAGGGAGCCGGACGCAAGTGCAGTGATGTTGATGTTTTTTTTAATGAAAAAGACGGGCGAGTAAAAATAAACACAAATTCCAACACTGGACGGAAGACAAATAAGAAAGCAACACAGACTATTACTACAACTATCCAAATATGTTTTAGAGCGCTCAGGATACACTTGGGAAGGTGTAGACTTCCCAACGAAGGAGAGAAACAGTGAGGTTAATAAAGAGGGGGGAATCAGGGAAAACAAAGTGAACACAGGTGTGGACGATAATGAAGGGACAGGCCGATGATTAGTAAACCGGCGACGCCGATCGCTGAATGGCTGGAGTCGGTGCGGGAGGTGACGAGGTCGTTACAGACCGGCTGTAGTCTCAGGTCAGATGTCAGCATTATAATCTAACTACATGCCCTGGTCCCAGTGCTCTCTGTGCTCCTGACCTCTGTAACTGTCTAGCTGCCTGATTCTAATAGGGTCAAAGGTCATGACCTGACGAAGGTGCACGCAGGCTTATTTTGCTGTATTGGGAGTATCTATTGTTGAAGAGGAGGAAGCTATAGCTTGAACGTGTTTCGTGACAGAGAGCATCTGGGAGACCCAGAATCTCCACACAGGTTGCATTTGGGCTCCTTTGCTGTGGTCCTTAATGGAGCAGGCAACCTGTGCCCGTGTAGGTGAGAGGCAGGTTCTCAGCCTTTGATACCCTACAGAGGTGCTCACCCTGATGGGACAGACAGATCCAAAGGTGCCTGTTTGTAAGGCAAAGCCTAAATGAGCCTTATGTCCTCTGGCAGCATATTAATCAAAGATCCACTGATACTGCAAAGTTAAAAAACAAAAACAAAACAAAACAAAACAAAAATACACAGCAATCTGCTCTTGTCCCCTCCCCTCTCTCTGTCTCTCTCTCTCACCCTCTCTCTCTCTCTGCTTGTCTGTATCTCTCTCTCTCGCTCTCTCTCTCTCTGCCTATCTGTATGTCTCTCTCTTTCTCTCTCTCTCTCTCTCTCTCTCTCTCTCAGAAGTTTCTGTATTATGTGTGTAATGTGAACAGACCTGAAAATTGCTTGGCATGTCTATCTGACCTGAGATGCAGAAAACCAGAACGGAATTCTGAAAAGGTTCTCTTTTCTTAAGGTAAAATGTCACCTACTCTCAGTTCATCTACTCAAGTCAATCTAAACAACAAACTAGGCAGCGTTAAATTAATTCTGTGCGACACGCAGAAACAATATAACATAGGGAAATATAAAATAAACAATGTTAAAGGTACTTCAGCTCACTCAGAGTTCATTCACTCCCCAGTAAACACGTTGTGTATTTATTTTAGAGTGTCAGTCCATCACTCATCACAATGCTTTCTTTTCCCCTGGGGACACAGTAAACACACTCATAGTTTTATAGAGGTCTGTGTTAATGTGATGATATCAATGTCCAAAGACATGTTCCCAATGAGTATGACTGAATGTAATTTATAAATCGCAAACTGTGACTGAAATCAGACAATTTCACTTACAGGAAAAAAGTTAGAAGAAAAAAAAAATCAAGTTTTCTCTTAACAGATTACGCAACACACACACACACACACACACACACACACACACACACACACACACAAAATTAGACAGAACTGTTCTACTCAGAGCAACAGAAATCTCTTTTATCATGTTCTGCTATGGAAAAAATATCACTAGATCATTAGATAATTACTATATTCCTTTTTCTCTGCAGATATGTCTTTACTGACATCATGCTAGTTTGTGTTGAGACACTCACTAAGAGAAAATCCCGGTTTGAAAAACCCTTGATGGTGGTTACATTTGGAGAAAACAGTTCCCAAACCGCCACTAAATAATCACTTTTGCTTTTCATCCCTGCTCAAAGGATCTTTTTTTCCTCTACATTTGAAGAAAAGGGTCCTCCCACTGATCTAAATGAGACGCATAACAGTGTTACGAAACACAAGAACACCATGAAATATGGTGGAATGAAAACCAGAAGATCTAACAGGAACTTTTAAATGATTCAGAGCCACAGTCCAACAAAACCCAACCAAGTGCAGTTACCCAGAACAGTAAAATAAATAAATAAATAAATAAATATTATGAGTAAATAAATAAACTACACTCTCAGAGTTAATGTAACACTGGCAGAGTTGTTGTACAGATGAAATAATGTAACAGAATGATGTGGTCAGTCATTGCTGTTGTATTTATAACTTCTTTAAAACCCGTGGACCTCGTAAGGGGAGACAAATACCCTCTGGCAAGAATCACGTGGGAGCCACAGAAGAAGAGATTCAGCCATTTCCTTTATATTGGCAATTGTAGCACCAAATAAATATGAATAATAATAATAAAAAAAAGTTCCTCCTTTCACACTAATTCATTGGGCATTCTGAGGGAGGGGATGATGTTTATAAACTGTGTGACGATGGCCTGTGTGACGATGGCCTGTTTATAAACTGTGTGACGATGGCCTGTGTGACGATGGCCTGTTTATAAACTGTGTGACGATGGCCTGTTTATAAACTGTGTGACCATGGCCTGTGTGACGATGGCCTGTTTATAAACTGTGTGACGATGGCCTGTTTATAAACTGTGTGACGATGGCCTGTTTATAAACTGTGTGCTGATGGCCTGTGTGACGATAGCCTGTTTATAAACTGTGTGACGATGGCCTGTGTGACGATGGCCTGTTTATAAACTGTGTGATGATGGCCTGTTTATAAACTGTGTGACGATGGCCTGTTTATAAACTGTGTGACGATGGCCTGTGTGATGATGGCCTGTTTATAAACTGTCTCTGTGATTGACTTTGACTGCTCCCTTCTGGACTCCACTGGGAGGGAGAGTCTCCTCTCTTTCGCTCGTCTCCTCTGTTTGTTTCATCACAACGCGCTGTGGTCTCCCCTCTGCCAGGGTGAAGTGAACCTGACCTCTCACCCGTTGGATCATCTCGGCACCAGTTGTACAACATCAAAAAAGGCTTTGTCTCTGAGCTGGTGGATGAAGGCTTAAGGGGTACACACACACACACACACACACACACACACACTCACACTCTCTCTCACACACACACACACACACACACACACACACACACACACAGACACACACATCTGCTGAAGGGTGTTGTCAGGGCTTGTGTCGGGTCGTTAGGAGAAGTACTGAACCTTGGGTGGTTAAGAGTTGACACGGAGGTTGCTCTCAGTGCTGCTTTGAATAAGGTTCAGGTAGAAAAGACTGAGACTGAGGGGGCGATGACGTCGCGTTTAGCAGATGTGATTAACCAAGTTAAGAAGGTACATTTGCCCCCGCGGCAGACCCATCTCCATAAGAGCAATGCTGGAGTGGTGATGGGCGGTGAGGGGGGTAGGGGTGTTGTCTGACTCCGATCTATCAGAGGTTTTTTGATTGTAGACATCGATCAGCCATGTGTGAGGCTCAGCCTTTGACTTTATAGGTCCCCCTGTGAGCCCGGCTTCCAATCAGAGAGAAGCACCTCAGTGTGTCGTTGGGGGGGGTTAGCCAGAAGAAAAAAGACTGAACATTATCACTGGTGTCAAAAGACGGAAGACAAAAAAAGAAAGAAAGAAAGAAAGAAAGAAAGAAAGAAAGAAAGAAAAACAAACACTGATTCAACACCCCCCCTTTTCTTGGCTTCTTTTCTCGGTACATGATTTAGCACACAATTTACAGAAGCATAAATGAAAGGCTACAATAATGCTATAGTGGCGTTTTTTTATGATTCAATACAAAAAAATGTATTGAATCATGTCCCAGAAATTTAAAAAGGCCTGCTTAAATTTTAGGAAATTCGTTGAATTTGCTAATTCTAGCAATTACATTCTCTAAGCCTATTCTAGAAGAAAGTCTAGAACAATAAACTGGAGATTAACAAAAAAAGGTTGAGTGACAGCTACTAAGATCCTTTATCAATGCTGGAAGACTGCAGCCTCTCTTTAGGTGACAACATCATTTGTAATGGATGAAAATGAATTAGTACGAGGAGGCAAACTAGAGCAATGCTAAAGAACATAAAAAAAACCCCTAGGCTTGGCACTGTTGAGTGATTTTTGGAAAAAAGAAAAAAAAAAACAGCCAAAACTATTGAATGCAGCCATTGTTACATTGTCCTTCAGCAACAGTTTGGAGGTCTAAATCAAAAGTTTTCTTCATTACCACTGCCATTCACAACCTGATTGTCATCTCAATCAACCAATCACTTTTTTTTTTTCTCCGCCTTCCAAGAGTCTTGTTTTTTCTCTGCTGTGACAAGCCGGACGGCTCTGCCAGGTGTCCTTGGACTCAAAAGGGAAACTATTGAATAACTAAGTAAAAAGTATAAAAAAAAAAAAAAGGATTATGGAAAATAAGAGCTTACAGCGAGGGCAAGGCGACATTAGATCTATGATTGATCAGGGAGTCTGGGAGTCAGATTAGGGGAGTTAAGAGGAGAAGTGGAGTAGCGACCAGGGAGCGTCTTCAACATTTTTTATCCCCTCTCCCTCTCTTCCTTTTTTTCACTCCCTCCCTCCCTCCTTTTTTTTTTGCATAGCATTAGCACTTCATGTTTTGTTCCTCCTTTGCCTAGCACTTCTCTCTCTCTCTCTCTCTCTCTCTCTCTCTCTCTCTCTCCTTCTTTCTCGTTTTAATTTTCCAAATGCCTGCATTTAATTAAAGCCACATTGCACTGACAGAGAAGCGTTAATTAAAGGCAATGCGAGGAATACTAAAATGCTCACAGCAAACAGTGTGGCAGAGACAGGCAGAGAGGCCAGATCAGTGCTCACCCTCCTCACCCCTTTATTTCCAGAGAAACCAATAACGGAATTTAAGCCGTCGCCCTGCCGAGGAACGCTACTCGGTGACTGTGGGCCGGCAGTGAAAGTTTGCTCTTTGGAAGGAAATGAAAATGTTCTATAAAAAAAAAAAAATCACTCTGTCACTGGTCAGATTTCACTGGGGGGACCCTTACATCCAGATGCGTCACAGCACCCACTGAAAGTCGGTATGAAAGTGTACATGGAAAGATTGGATGGATAAATAGACAGGCAGACAGACAGATAGACAGACAGATAGATAGATCAACATTTTCATGTACATTCCATTTCTTGAAGTCTATCACTGTCTTTACACAGGTTTCGCCATCACTGCTGTTAAACGCAATAGAAACAGAACAGAAATGTAACAGAGCATCACCAAAAGTTACATGAAATCTGTTACCTCCTCTTTTTCTTCCTCTCTTTTCCTGCCGGCCTTACGGTCCCTCAACAACAAAAACGGCTTTTGGTTATGGTTTAAAAAAAAAAAAAAAAGGTCACACTGAGCATGTGAACAGGCTGCATCCCCACTCCGCTGTGAAAAATGGAATGGCTTCAAAACGTGACACGATGTTTACAGTCAAATGAAACGACAGGCATTAATGTAAACGATAATGACAGATGGAACAGTCAAAATCGTAACTGCCCGTTAAGAACAGTACAACGGTAAACACAAGAGCAACAATAATCAAAATAGTAAATAAAAGTACTTTTTAAAAAATTTGGAACAACATCATGGAACAACGTGTAGTCAGAAGCAAAATACGAAAGATGTGATGAATCTAATCAATTTAGAGTAAAACTGGCGTACTGGGCTAGCTTATGCTGACGGACCACGCCTTCCCCATACACACATGAGAGGAGATGTATATTGTGTTGATATGAACAAAACTATCGTTGTAAATTTGTGGTGCAATTAACCAATGATCAGGTGTCTTGTTAAAAGCTTTGTTCAGGCTTCAAAGCTGTGAGTTTTGTTGCTTTGTAACAAGAAAATTGCAACTGCATTTTGGTATATATTAACTGTTTTAAGAGTCCATTAAGTTTGACAAATTTCCTGTGAAGACAGGCCATGTGTTGAACCCTTTCCATTTTTCACACGACAGCAGATAATGCTCAGCTGAGTGGACAGGGGTGAGCTTATCAGCTTGGTCAAAGATCTTGCAAACTCTCTCTGACTCAGGTACAGCGTGGAACGTTTGTTTCATTGCCTTGCTAACTGGTCAGACTTAAGGCACTCCCCTCCCTGGTTGATTTTTCCATGCAGTTAGACAGCTGACAAAACATTACAAAGCGTTTCAGTTACCGAGAGTTTCTTTGCACTTGCTTCAGAAATTAAATAATGGACTCCATAAAAACGGACAATGTTCCCCCTGAATTTTTCCTCCAAAATGCTGTTGGGGTGCAGTTCATCCCATTTCGAGACTTGGTCGCTACTTGGAAATCAAATTAAAAAGAAAAATACCTTGCAGGAGACTGTGGGCAAATTTCTTCTCTGTTATTCATTATTCTTGCACTGAAGACTAGTGTTTTTCACTTAATGCCATTCACATAACACATCTAAAACTGAGTGTATGCATTTGTGTGTGTACGAGAATGACAGACAAACAGACACACATTCATATGGACAGATAGATTGATAGAGAGAGGGAGAGAGAGAGACAGAGAGAGAGAGGAGATTTATGGAATAAAGCTAAGGATGTAAGTGCTTTGGAATTGTAACAGTATTCCTGGCTCATCCTCCTCCACATGGAGGATTGTAGTTCTCCGGATATCCCTCCACAGTTTAAAGCGAATGCAAAAACAAAAGAGGATTTCAGACTTAGCCATTGATCGATTTCCATGAGTTATTAGATGCGAGGAAAGTGGAGGAAATTTAATTTTTCTTCCCAACTTCCATTAGCACTGACCTCGAGCCTAAATGGCAAACGATTTTCTGTGTTGCTCCAAAAATATATTCTTAGCCCACCTTGCCTGTTTTTGAATTCAGTGTTTTGTGTGTCTTGTGTGTGTGTGTGTGTGTGTGTGTGTATGGGTTTTGAGTCTTGTGTTTTGGGTATGTGTATTGTCACCTTTAAATGCTGTTTTCTCTCTGTCTCTCTCTCTCTCTCTCTGTATGTGTGCCTTGTAAACGCTGTGTGTTTTGTCTGTGTATGTCATGAAAGTTTGTCTATTTGTGGCAACAGTCTTTGTGTGTGAGTGCATAACTTTGTTCTTGTTTTTTTTTTTTCCGGTTCTTTCTTCTCAAATCTAAATGAAGCAGAAACCAGTTCATTCATTCATTCATTCATTCACACTCACTAAACACCAGTGCACAACAGACTCATCAACAATAAGACAACATTTTCCTTTTAATGTTTTTCATAAACCGCTTTTTCAGTCTGGTGTTGTACGATAACAGCAACAGGAAAGTTTGAGTCAGAGAGAGTGGGAAAGAAACGCGGGATGAAGACAATGCTAAACAGGAAAAGAAGAGAAAATGACAACTCTGTGCGCCGTGTCAGAAATTACGCAGAAAGAACCAACAATAATTAAAGAAAAAGAAAAAAAAAACAGAGAGAAAAACATGAACACGAATACAAAATTGCTCTCTCTCTCTTTCTCTCTCTCTGTCTTTTTTGAGGAGCAAGACACTGTTTTTGTTTTTTCTTTCTTTCTTTTTTTTTTTTCCTATAACATGACAAATGCTTTTTTTTTTTCACCCAGATAAACCACTGTTCACACAGACGATGTTTTCATAAGAGTTCACGTCAGTACAAACATTGTCTATGGGTCATACAGTCTAGATTAGGAGGCGCGAAAGGTTGGATTGAGGTGGGGGGGGGGGGGGTGCTAACACCCCATCTGTCCAAAAGAAGGGTTTTTATTTATCTCCGAACAAAGGGGAAAAAATTGTTCCTATGGCTCAGGAGCAGGACGACAGGAGTTGAGAGACAGACAGCTCCTCACAGCTCTGTGGGCGCAGTTGGAACGCTGTGAAGAAATGCTTAGTTTAACTGCATTTAGTTACATTTTTCTACACCCCCCCCCCCCCCCCCCCCCCCAAGCTCACGTGGTACAGTCCCGCTCTTTAGATCTGTCTGGTTGATTCCCAATAACTCTGTGAAATGGCTGCAGCTGTTCTTTTGCTGTTGTAGGTGTTGATGTTGTCTTTCTCTCTGGTTACCATGGAAACGTCCATCACAAGCAAAAGCAACAGGTGGCATGCTGACTGTAGAGATGATCTTTGACTCGTTCCTGTCTTAAAACTGTCCCAATGTGCCCTCTACAGAGCAATACAACTATCCAACTGAACAGCAAACGATATGCCTACACACACACACACACACACAAACACACACACACAATACACACACACACACACACACACACACACACTCACACACACTCACACACACACATACACACAACACACACACACACACACACACACACACACAATTCATTTTTCACTTGTGTCTCCTGTTTGGGTGCCCTGTTAGGTTTTAACAGAAGACACACACATAAACTCCAGTACACGGTGTAGCTAGCAGCTTTCTTAATAAATGACTTTCATGTTCATTTCGAAAATAGAAAATGTTCTTAGTACGGGATCAAACAACCAAAATAAACACATAACATGGAATTTTTAAACAAATGGTTTGGGGATTTTCTGTTGGTTTTATAACAGACATTGGGTGGGGGGTGGGGTGGGGGGGCAGGGGTATACTCACTCTTGCTAGAGTCAAGAGGAGAATGCTGAAAATGTGCTTCGGTAAATATTTGGTTCTCGTTTTTTTTTTTTTTTTTTTCTTTTTCCTAACCTACACCCTCTTCCCTGCTGAAAACCTGAGTGGTATTATCCTGTCTGTTTACCGTTGGCCTTGCACCAAAACAAATGTTGAGCACAGAGCATGGCAGTAAGATGGCTTTACTGAGCAAGAACTGAGGCGCTTTACTGGTTTGAGACTGGTGAACTCATATGTGCTTTTGAGAAAGGGATATATGCCGTCGCCATGTGTGTATCTTGACTTTGGTTCAGAATGAAAACGATTTTTGGGGTGGAAAATTAGTTAACATGTTAAGAAGAGAGGAGATATTTTATATCGTGTACATTTGACACCATCACATTGTGACTTGCAAGATAATTTCCTACCCTTTCAGTTCCTGGCCCTTAACTTTAGAAAGGAATATCCTCCGATCCTATAACAAAGGCTCCCCACACACACACACACACACACACACGTACATACACACACACACAGCCATGCCTCTGTGTAGGAGCCAAGTAGATCAAGTACTTGTTGGTTGTTGATTTTTGAACCATCAGGGCAGTGTTTCGCGGAGTCAGCGGACTATGAGGGCAGACAGAGAGAGGAGAAGGCTCAAAGGTGTGAGCAGACCCGGACTGAGGTGGGACAACCCTCCGCTGCTGGCTCTCTGAACCCCGCTGGGGGGGCGTATAGATGTCCGAGGGATGCACTTATTCTTTCTCCGGGGGGGCGAGCCGCCAGGGACCGAGGGGTCGTATTTGCTGCCCGACTCCTGGTCGTCCGGCCCCTTCAGGCTGTACACTTCGTTCTGACCTTTGGCCTTTCGACCCCGTTGCCTCGTGCAGTTCCTGGCCCGGCCGGACTTGCCCCCGGCCGGGGGTTTGGGAAGGGGTGACGGAGAAGGCGGATAGTGCTGATCCTGGTGAGGAAGATGTGGATGGTGATGGTGGTTGTGCGACCGGTGATGGTGCTCCTTCTTCAGGGACACTCCCACGTCCCCCTGGCTGCCGGATTTGCTCTGGTGCAAGGACTCTGACCCAGAGCAGCTGGGCAGCTCCTCTTTCTTCAGCCGCTTCAGGTCGCGGCCGGCGAGTTCGGGCGGGGCCACGCACAAGAGCGAAGAGGTGGAGCCCCTGAAGCGTCTCAGCCAATCCCAGAGCGGTACGGCCTTGCAGTCGCACTCCCAGGGGTTGTCGTTGAGACGCAGGTACTCCAAGGCAGGCAGGAGCGCCAGGCTCTGGGCAGGCAGCTCGGGCAGCGAGTTGTTGAAGAGGTAGAGGGTGGTGAGGCGGCGAAGGTCGTGGAAGGCCAGGCGATGGACCCACTGCAGCCGGTTCTGGTGCAGCAGAAGCCGGTCCAAGGCCCCGAGCCCGCGGAACGTGTTCTGGTGCAGGCTCCACAGACGGTTCCCATGCAGGAAGAGATGACTGAGGTTCAGAAGATCCACGAAGAGATCATCCTCTAAAAACTCGAGCTCATTATCCTGGAGGAAAAAAAAACACAATGACAGACAAAGTGTGACAAACATGTAGATAGAGACGTTGATTTTCTCTATTCAGACAAAGAGAGATAATGAATATCTAAGAACGGCAGGCTATTGTATTATGTTTATTGCCGACACATCCGGGAAAGCTTTGCTTGTGTGAAGCACAAACAAGATTACCTAGTTAGGCGGGTGCTCTTCTAAAAGGCCTAAGTGAGAAAAAGGAGAGGCTTTTGAGATAAATTGAATCTCTTTTTTCTAAAATTACAGCATGACTGAAATGCGACAAAAAAAAAACCCTTTAACATATGTTTGGACTAAGGTACACACATCATTTTCTGCCAAAGATGTTTATTTCCAGAATTAGATGTGTTATTATTAGTGTTATTCAGTCTTAAGTACTTAATTTATTTCAAAGCACATATTAGAAATTAGAGTTGTATTAACCGCGACAGAGCAGCGGGAGCTGTTTTCTGTCATGGTTTGTTTGGCTAGCAAGAAGCACGATTCCTCAGTAACATCCTAGCCCGGGAACATCGCCAATCAAAGGAACTGAAGCCCATACAAATCGATTGATCTTGTTCCACACTCTGGCGGAACACTCCTGTGTTTACCAAGATTTCCCTGGACGTCTAATTGAATTGTGGACATCGCGTATGATCTTTTATAAACCTATTTGGTTTACCGACCCAAAACGTACATTTTAAGCGAGCTTGAATCAGTCACGGAATTAGACTGATCTCAACTGAATCAGGGGATTCTTCAGTAGTTCTGTGTGCTGTACCTGTACACAGAGGCACTGCTGTTTACGTTTGCTCAGCCTGTAGACCAGCGACGGCCGGTGAGCTGTTAACAGAGGAGGAACAAACGTCCCCTCCAAATCCATCATTAGATTCAACCCATCCCACCTTGACTAACAATAAAACTACCGATGTGCAGAATGATTAAAATCAATCGCGTTAATAGAGTAAACGATTATCAGTGTCATTTTGTGGTCGTTACTGTTTTTTACAAACTAGTTGAGGCTTGAGTGCTAAACTTTATTGTGCATTGCACTCAACGCTGATGCATTATACAGATAAAAGATCCTGTTTTTTTTTTTTCTAAACTAAAAGTTTATTCTCAGAAATTGAGATCGATTTCAATTGAGATCGAATTCAATTTTTAAATTTGAATGTCATGACACAAGAAAGCTACCCTGTAAAACACACAGAGGGATTCATTCAGATAACCGCTATCCTTATAAAACAATTTCACGCTGTAGCTTTTGCTATAGCACACAAGCTTCAGACAATCCACAATGTTTCGTGAGCATTTAAACGGCAGAATATTGCAAATCAGACGAGCGCATTCGACATTAATATTCCCTGATATTCCCAGGGAGCGAAAAGTACAATTATCAACAAACTACAAGAATGTGTGGGTGTAGCAACTGCTACACAGTTCAGTAAAGAGAAATACGACCTTCACAAAGTGACATGGGTCATCATTTAGGCCTACTCTATTTACACGATCGGTGTTAATTATTCTGCAAATCGTCAGTTTTATTGTTAATCAGGGCGGATTAACGGGAACAGGTTGAAATTAATGATAGATATAAAGGGTAGGTTTGTTCCTCCTCCGTTAACAGCTCACCGGCCGTCACTGGTGTAGACAGAGGCACTCCAGGTTATATTTGCTGTACCTGTAGATAGAGATACTGCAGGTTGTGCAGGCCTTCAAAGATTCCACCAGGCAGGCTCACGAGGCCACAGTGGTAGAGGTGCAAAGCGTGAAGACGGCTCAGCCCCTGGAAGGTATCCACGGCCAGGGAGCGCAGGTGCCGGTTGTCCCCCAGGTCGAGCTCCTCCAGGCGGGTGAAGCCCATGAAGGTGGAGGGCTGGATGTAGGAGATGTTGTTGGAGTAGAGCCAAAGCATGACGGTGGTCGGGCTGAAGTGACCCTGAAGCAGGCGCTGGATCTTGTTGTTCTGCAGGAAGACGCGCTCGCTCTGGGCTGGGATGCCCTCCGGCACAAACAGGAAGTTGTGGGCCTGGCAGCTGACCGTGCTGGGAGAGGTGTAGCAGATGCAGTGACGTGGGCACGGGTGAGATAACTCCAACCCCCACAGGACCAGGAGGAGCTCCAGACCACAACCTAACGCAGAGGGAGAGAGGGAGAGAGAGAGAGACAGCGAGGGCGAGAAAGAGAGAGAGAAAGAGAGAGGGGGCAACAGGGAGACAGAAAGAAAAGAGAGACAAAGAGAGTTTAGGAAATGACGACTCAGAAGAATTAGGAATCTTAATGTCATAGTGGACTGGCGACCTGTCCAGGGTGTCTCGCCGCCTTTCGCCCTATGAACGCTGGGATAGGCTCCAGCACCCCCTGAGACCCTAATTAGGATAAGCGGCATCAGATAATGAGTGAGTGAGTGAATATCATAGTGTCAGTAGGTTGTTAACCAACGCATCCTGCACTGTTTATTAGCACAACAATGCCGAGATGCCACAGCCCACGGGTAACGTAATGTGACATAAACCTGGCAGGAAATTTTATTCTTCCAGCCGAACCAGAAAGGAGATTTCTTTCAGTGTGATATTACAGATGAGATGCTGTTTCCCCTCTCTCCTTTACAGCTAAGTCTTCTCTGAACACACCCCATTCTCAAGGTTATATTCTGAAAGTGGAAAATCAATGTTGTGGCTTACTGGTGAACATGAAGGCACACACACACACAAACACACACTCTTCACATAAATGAGAGTATAGGATACATACGCAAACACACACACACACACACACGCACACATACACACACTTGCGCTTCTCATAAATTTAAGAAGCAAGACAAGGGTGAGACAGAGTGTGAATGAGTCATGATGAGAGAAAGGCAGACGGAGAGAGGAAAAGGTAGAGAGAGAGAGAAAGAGGTCTGGCCTGTGAAGATGAGGGAAGAGTGAGGAGACCTCTTCTCCTAGTGAACACCAATCTGACACTGCACTGATTCATATCTTTGAAATACAAACAAAGCCTGTGGAGAAACACATCACAACAGGGAGGAGTAAGGAGGCAAAGACGGAGGAGGAAAGGAAGACAGGAGAGTGCTGCCAAAGAAAAGCAGGAAGGTATGAGTCAGATTGGTAGGACAGGAGGTGAGACTGAGAGAGAGAGAGAGAGAGAGAGAGAGAGAGAGAGTCCAAAACATCTGAAGGAGACAAAACAATAGAGATCATGGAGCACAGAGACAGCCGAGAAGTTGAAGGATGAGAAGAGGACCAGAGGCAGACAGCGAGAGAGAGACAGACTGTGTGTGTGTGTGTGTGTGTGTGTGTGTGTGTGTGTGTGTGTGTGTGTGTGATTGATATTGACTGAGACACATAACTTCTGCAGTGTGATGAGAGACTGCTTCGCTCTACATGGTGCTCCTGACATTACTGTGAAGGATTCCTCTCTCTTTCTCAGGCTTTGAGCAACCCAACGTGCCTGTGACAAGCTGTCACTCAGTGCATGTTGGTTTTTATTTATTTAATTTCCTTTTCTAAAGGAGAGAGAGAGAGACTGAGGGAGAGAGAGACAGACAGAGAGAGAGAGAGTCCTATACATGTGGAGCCTGAGAAAGTCAATGTTCACATGTAAAGGACGTCTTGGCCCTGTAAGGGACAGGTGGTGGGGAGTTGGGGGGTGGAGGGGGGGGGGGGGTGCCTGAGTCCTTCATCATGCTTATAAAATCTTCAGTGTTTCAGGGACAGATTCCAGCTGTCACATTCTATTTATGCTACATGTGAAAAAGAGTCAGAGTTTTGAACTGTCAACGGTTGACCTTTTCCCAGTGAGAACATTTCGTTAACAGACATATTCTGAAGCCAGAGGCCACATAAACACAATAAAAAAGCACCAGTCCCTCCTGCAGCTGTACTATTGCTCTATTTGATCTAGGGACGTGTTTATGGCTTTGGGTTTCCAGCCAAAGCTTCTGTACATTGTGTTAATGTAACATTTCTCTTCTGTTACTACTGAGGCAAAAACGGAAGAGTATTCATCATGGGCGTGGTGGAGCAGAGGAATACACAGTTCACAGTGTTGGAGGCGCAGACTGAATGGATCTGATTGGTGGTATTTTTTTTTTTTTTTTATTAGTATATAAAAACAGAATCATCCTAAACCAATGAGAAACAGTTTACAATTACACAGCCTCTCATGAAATCTGAAAGATCACAAGCAATTCAGTTTCTTTTCATTTCTCTCTTTCTGATTTCCTTCAGTATCTTGTTTTCTGTCTCTGTCTCTCTCTCTCTGTCTCTGTCTCTCTCACTATCTCTCTGTCTCTCATACAGACACAGTCTAACTTCAGTTTCATCTCAGATATTTCTATCCTTCCCCAGTCTGCCTTGATTCCACTGCCCTCCTTTGCTCCCTTACCTCCATCTTTAACTCCAACCATCCAGTAACCATCTGATAAGTCAGGCTCACTTTCCATATGCTATTCATCAGTTTTTCAGTGTGAGCATACACAGCTCAGTCCCCACTCACTGCAGTGAGACTGAGATACTCATTAACTGGGAACTAGAGGTCAGCTCTTCATGCTAACACATGTAAAGGCACTCGCCACATTCATTGACACACTGCTGGTTTCATTAAGGATTCGCTTCTTTCTTTCATGTTCTACTTATTCACTGATATTGTTTTGATACAGTTCTCTTTGTCTTTCTTATGCTGCTATGTTGGCATATGTTCATTGTGTTGTGATTCAATGTGTTTTGGTTGGCCACTGTCTGCGTGCTGTCTGTAGCTAAAGAAGTCCATAAACCTTAGTCAGACTTCCTGCTCAAGTAAAAGAGAACAACAACAACAACAACAATAATAATAATAACAATAATAATAATAATAATAATAATAATAATAATAATGTACAGCTGTTAAACACTACAGCCTAACACTGAATAGGATAAACACTACCGTCATAAACACCACTGAGTGGTTGAGTGGGTTAACTATGCGTGTATTTGATCCTGATTAACTGCAATCTTTCCAGCCCGCTCCTCTCCCTACTTAAGCTTTATCTCTCCATCTATCCCTCCTTTTCATGCAAAGCCCCCTCCTCTACCAACACCCCCCCTCTCCTCACTGTAGGTGGATTTCAATTATTTTAAAACCTTATCTGGACAATTTTACTCTGGGCACATTGGCTTGTTAATTAGGCATGCAGATGCTATTCTACAAAGCAGCACATGTGCCTGTATTTGTGTGTGTGTGTGTGTGTGTGTGTGTGTGCACGCACACATGTGTGTCCAACGTATGGCAAGAGCTGTCTCACGACTGAGGGAAGAATTTCACTAAGGTCTTCGGCTAATCGATTTGGACACAGACACAGCCCACTGCACGCAGAAATTCTTCAATCCCCCCCCCCATCTGGCCCCCTCCTCCCCCCTCCCTCCCTCTGTTCTCTCTTTCCATTTGTGCCGCATCTCACTGTCATTTCTGTAATGACCCCCGCTCTCCTCTCTTATCACTTTCCAGAGACGTCGTAAATCCCTGTGAGATTTGGGAGGGGGATGGGAGGGAGGTGGGGGTCAATTCTCTGAACTGAAAAAAAAAAAGAGAGAAATGAAAAGATCCAACAGTCGGCAGATTAGTATTAGTAGAGGTCGCTCCTGATTGGTTACATGTTTCATCTACAGAGAACAGAGAGCTCTGCCCTGAACCAATGACGATGCTTCTTCATTTAAAGGAAAAAAAATCTGTCCAGCATGTGTAAGAGTACGTACAGAAGACCAGTGGACTAGCTAGCTTGTGTGTGCATGTGTGTTTGTGTGTGCGTGTGTTTGAAGGACAGATAGTGGAAGGGAAAGTGCAGTAGCAGGGAAGGGTGGATGGCAAAGGTTATGGTAACAGGAAGGATTTCTAATGAACAATCCACTATGAGCAGTGCTAGTTAGACAATTGAATGGAATGAGAGAGGAGAGAGAGAGAGAAAGAGAGAGAGAGATAAGAGGAGGAAGAAGAAACCATGATGAAAGAATCCAGAAAGAAGAAAGAGTTCCCATAAAAAAAGACAAAATGACCATGATGTCAGATGTCACAAAGGAGGTAGTTACACACGGCAAGCTGATTGTGCTGTGGCGGTTTGATCGTACTACAGTCCATTCTCTCAGTAACACATTGTGTAAACAGCTCTGGATGCAACAGAAAGCTGTCTTACTGACGGCCACTGGTAGAATTTTGAGAGATTCTGACCAAATGCCAATTGTTGTGTCTTTCATTCCTGCCAATCAAGCATTCCACATATTCATCTCTCTCTCTCTCTCTCTCTCTCTCTCTCTCTCACCTCCTTTCACCTCCTTATTTCTGGGTTTGTCAAATCATAAGGCCTCTGGCTGGTAGCTTGAAGGCTAATTGAAAGGCCTACCAAGGGGACGAGACAGCGAACTCATATACCCTTTCCGTCAGCGCCTTATTTTCATGCCCGGCAGCCTTCAGAAACAGACAGGCTTCTGTGACGGAAGATGCGCGCGCCTCCGCGCGAGTCTCTCTTTCCCTTTGAGAACGGACAAGCTAAAGTAATGGTGCACATATGAGAGATACCACGCACGGGCTGTGTGTGTCTCTGACTTTAATGAACATACACACTGCCTCTGTTCAAGTGGCTGGTTCCCGCTTTTGTACAGAACAAACTTAATTTCCTGTTATTGTACAGAAAGCGAGCGTAGGCGCTTGTTTCTCTATCTGTCAGCTAGAGTTGTGTGTTTTATGACAAGTGCCACGGCACACGTTTACTCGTATGTAGCATGCTCGATACAAATAACTAAAGTGAGGAAGGTGAGGGACTCATACCGCATTTTTTACCCGTTCAATCCATGTGCCAAAAATAATGTTAACATGATGTTTATTTCAATTAAGTTCGACGGACAGCTAGTGAATAACGCTGCTATTGTCAGCACTCCATTTACATGCTATTCAACGAACTCCTCGACTGATTGGAAGCGGCATGAAAAAGTTGCTGATCTTTGTAAAGCCCAGTGATGGTAATAACACCCAACGCACTCGTTTTCTCCCACACTCTGAGAGCTGGAATCTACCTATTCTCCTGCGGTACAATATCACGCACGCCCACGCCAATCGAGCGGGCTATGTATGACAGCTTTTGTCGCTCCCCTGATTAGCCAGGTAGCACTACACTTCAAGATAATAACAGTGCCACTAATTCTTCCCTTATGCACTGTTAGAAGTTGCGTTCCCTTCAGTTATTACCTGTTTCATACCCTGCGTTATACAGCGGGCCATTAATTGTAAACCAGTACTTTAAAACTGCGTGTTTAGAATGAATGCTTACTGCTCAGTGATAATGCACACTGATTTGAAGCACGGCTGATTGAGGCTAAAGTTATAAAAAATAAAGAACTTTCTGTTCCGAAGAAAGAACAGATGTGATCATACGCCGATGGATCGAATTAGCTGCGCGTGTGCCCGCGCCCGATGGCTTGTAATTACTGTAAAACAAAATAAAAAATAAAAGAACGTTTTTAATGTGTTGTGGCCAAAGTAATGGACAGATAAGTCCGCCACCGTTTTACTTAATGAGCAAACATTACCAGTGACGAAAAGACTTCGCGAAGAGGTGTCCAAGCGCTTGTGGCGACCTCAGTATTCATAGACCACCGTGCTCTATCAATAATGAACAGAACGGCCAGAGAGACTGCCAGTCATCCGGTTTAACACGCAACGAAGTAGACTTCTACTCTGCAGCAGAGCTTAAAACACTTCGCTCTCTGGTCTTTTGCTACGACGGAGTGTTAGGGCCACATCAACAGGGGAAATCTGAGATTTCGAAAATAAGGTCATAATTTAATGAGAACAAAGTCGTTATTTAACGAGAATGAAGTCGTAACTTTGGGCTACGTGTTATTTTAGAGGGGAAATATCAGAGAGCAGCCTGCATTAAAATGAGGGATGTGGAGCATCTTGTGAAATTATACTTTACTATAGGTTTCACAAATAGCGAAATACTTAATCCTCTGGCACCTCAGCACCATATTGTCATATCGGGAATTTGATGTGTGTGGCACGGCACGACGTTGACAATAAAGTTTTGAATCTAGAATCTTGAAATAGCAGTTGCCAGAAGCAGGCTCAGGCTGCCATTGACTGTCCGCTCACCCGTTTTGTTGGCTGCTGGTAGTATATTTTCCTAAAAAAATATACATTTTTTCCCCTCGTAAAATGACAACTTTATTCTCGTTAAATAACGGCTTTATTCTTGAAATCTCAGATTTTTTTCCCCCTCAGTGCGGCCCTAATACAGTTAAATACTCTTCTGCGGCTTGTGCCTAGTATGGTTCTCCTGGAAGCGACGGTAAGTTTTGCTGAGCTTCAGTGCGTTTCTACGGAAACAGAATTTTTACAGTCAGTTAAGAGATGAGACTGGTGTGGTGTGAGTCTCCACATAATGCCTCATTTTACATTAATGAAATGAAAACAATGATGGGTTTTCATATTTACGTCACTTTCCAGAAAAATGGATCTCTTAAACTGTTTCCAACTTCAGCATGGAAAATGTCCTGCGGTATGATATGTAATAAGCATGATGCAGGAAATGTAAACATTAGTTAAAAAAAAAAAAAACGATGCATTAAAAGGCCTTTGGCATTTTTTTTTTTTTTTTACACAGGGATCTACTTTCCTAAATGATGCTCTGAAACATAGGTTATATGAAGTTATATGAAATTTATCATGGTAACATCACATTATGTTCAGTAATCAAAATTTAGTCCTGCAGCATAACACAAAACATCTTTCATAAATAAACAATTTCACCGACACCCATGGGGTCATTTCTAACAGGCCATCACCAGGACCTCTGCCAGACGTTTTTGAAAGGTGGACGTGAAGGTAAAACTCGTTGCTCCGATTGATTTGAAATTTTCATATCATCGGGTGGATCGCTAACATGTTTCTTTTCTTCAGCCCTGTGGTAAGATGCATCTACAGTATAAAGGTGAAAGATTTTAATGGAAAAACCATGTAATTATATAGAAAATGGCAATATGCACCTCCTTATCCGCAGTAAAAAGGCTAAACGGCCACGAAGCTCGGCATGGTGTGACGTAACTTACTTCACTGAAATGAATTTAAAAGACTGTAGCAGCTCAATTATGCGGTTACGGGTGCATAACTTTTACGATCTATGATTATTTTCTTTATTAAGAGATGCCATGAAAAGACAGGGAGAGGTGAAACAAAAACAGGAGACGAGCGCAGAGGTGGGATAGGATTAGAAAGCGATTGGAGGAGAGAGAGGAGAAAGGAGCGGAGAGGTGGAGTTGGAGAACAAGGAGAAAGCAAACACAGAACAGGGAAAAGGGAGGATAAAAAATGAAAAATGGTTTTCATGAACAACAATGTTTATGTTCACTGTGCTGCTGGTTTGCTATGTTTATGTTCATTGTTCATTTGTTTACACGGATAATTAATGTTTTTTACGATCCTTTTTTATTCATAACAAACATTACTACTATCCCAGAATGAATCACACAGCAACCCCCTATGGATTTGTGAGGCAAAAATTGCTGACATGTCAAAAATTAAATGAAAAAAAAATCACCGTTAATTTTATAGATATGTGAAATATATGTGATGATATATCGAAAAGTGTGTCTATTTTATACATTGGATATGATCAGTCCTTAAAATTGAATTAACATTTAAATATTTTTTAAGCAAATGTGATGTCGCACTGCAGGACAATTTATGTCAACAAAATGCAAAAAATGCATTAAAAAGACATTATTAATAAAAATGGTAAAATTCACAGAGGTTTTAGTGCCTTTAGTTTCTGAAAACAAACAATATAACGAATAAAATAGACTAGTATATAAATTACTCCTAAAAATCAACAGATTCTGAAAAATTAAGTTATATTTCACCTCTGTCAGCTACCCAGGCCCAGACCCACTCTAACTGCAGAGATGCACATGCCCTTATTATCACTCATTCACAGAATTAATATCTCTCCTCTACTGAAGGCATAGTCATATTGTTTTAGCCTTAAGGAGTGTGTGTGTGTGTGTGTGTGTGTGTGTGCATGTGTGCATGAGTGCGCACATGTATGTGTGAGTATGTGTGTGTGTGTGTGTGTGCGCACGTATGTTTGCATGAGTGCGCACGTGTGTGTGTGTGTGTGTGTGTGTGTGTGCATGAGTGCACACGTATGTGTGTGTGTATGTGTATGCATGGACACTGTGTAAGAGTGTACCTACAGTGTTTCTACGAGAAGGAAAGTAAGAGTGAGCCACTGAGAAAAGCTGCAAATGTGTCATAAACTAATGCCTTCTACTAAAGTCTTTCTTTCTTTCTTTCTTTCTTTCTTTTTTTGTTTTAGCTTGAAAGCAAATATGTAGAGCAGACAGTTCATGTGAGTTACTGATGCTCCAATTCATGGAAAATCAAAAACATTCTCAGTTAAAATTCCAGATGTTTTTTGAGGCTGATAGCACCAAAGCTCATTTAATAAGTTCTGATGGCCCATCTAAAGCTTAGCATTCCTCGGAAAAAAGCCACCAAAGCAAAGCTATAAAATAACAAAAGGTCAGTATGCCATCACTCACAGCCAAAGCAGACCAAAGCATTATATATATATTTACATAGATACATATACTATCCCCTTAAGCTCAGAGGGCTTCGAGTTTATCGCAAAGCTCTGGATTACAGAGGGTAGTTTGTGTTTTTATTTATTATTTACAAGTTTGCATTAATGCACACACTCTGTCTGCTTGTTTAATGGGATGTTCCTATGAAGCAGGATCGATACGGACCGGTCCGGACTCCTCTAGCCGGTCGTGCGGCGGTCGGTCGGGCGGCTTGGCATTGCACCATCGTACCGCGCGGCATAACGGCCCTCTCCGCGTGCCGGAGTGACCCGGCTCATCGGTCAGTCGGATCAATGGAGCCCGAGGCGGTTTGAGGCAAACGCTAAGCCAGTCAGTCTCACTAATGGGCTCAAAAGCTGCGGGGACCCAGAAGGTTCCAGGCTCTTTTCACGGAGAGATACCGGTTGTGTCTCTGCGAAAAATAAACAAGAGTTGCTCTTACTCTTTTATGGAGCAGATGTGTTTCACTCGCCTCTGAAAAGGCCAGATCCTTTCAGGACAAGACAAACTGTCTATCTTTTAACATAGGAGACACACCCGTCCTTTCGCTATCGGTTTTAGTTTACCCCTGACTTGAGTATCAGGTGATAGGACAGCTTAACTTCAGTCAGTTCACACCAGGAACTAGGAACATATGAGTTTATCTGAAGACTGACCCTGGACCAGACAGGGATATTAAATGGTTATTAAATGAAAAAGAGGTGTAGCCACTCCAGTCACATCACACTGCTCCACTCAGACCTCAGACCCATTCTTGCACTATGCTGGTCAGACAACCGAAACTGTATACATTAATATCTGAAAAAAAAAAAATGAAGAAGAAACGAAAAGAACAAAGACAGGAGCAATTTAGTCCATGCATGATGAAAGCATGTTCATTATGCTGCAAATGAGCTCTAAGTAGAATATTTTTCTTCATTTTTTTTCATCTTAGAAGCTTTGTGTGACTGACTTTTTTTTTTTGTTTTGTTTTGTTTTTTGACTTTATTTTGTAGCGGCACATGAAGCCTGTCAGAAGCGCCTTGGCATGACAAAAAAGCTCACATGCCCTACATTTGAAAGGTGAATTATTTAACACAGGTGAGGGTGATATAAAGTGCATGAAAAAGCACTTAGAGACCCGAGCGTACACACACTCTTTAACACACGATGCAGTTTTAATGAAATCACATGTGAGAAACAGATGTGACTATGTCCAACAGCTAACCTGACCACTCTTTACACAATATATCTCCTCTCTCTCTCTCTCTCTCTCCGTCTCTCTCTCCCTCTCTCTCTCTCTCTCTCCCTCTCTCTCTCTCTCTCTCCCCGTCTCTCTCTCTCGGTCTCTCTCTCTCGGTCTCTTTCTCACACACACACACTCTCACTCTCACTCTCACTCTCTCTCTCTTGTTTTGATGCTTTTTTTTCCCTCCTTCTTTGACATGTTTTTGTTCAGGCTCTCTTATTTTGGTTGCCTTGTGTCGCAGAGAAACAGTCAAACCGTGTTACAGACAGCCACAGGGCAGGAGACACCTTGATTTGGTACAGACAGACAGTGTGAGGGGGAGGAAGAGAGACAGACAGACAGAGGGTGGGTTAGGCTTTGATTTGGTACAGACAGACAGGGTAGACAGACAGTGTGAGGAGGAGAGAGAGACAGACAGCCAGAGGGCGGGAGACCCCTTGATTTGGTACAGACAGACAGGGTAGACAGATAGCGTGAGGTAGAGGCAGAGAGACAGACAGAAAGAGCGAGGGTCAGGCTTTGATTTGGTCCAGACAGACAGAGGAAGGGAAAGCCTTAATTTGGTACAGGCAGGCAGACAGACAGACAGTCAGACAGACAGAGAAGGAGACAATATTATTTGGTACAGATGGACAAGCAGGGAGGCAGATAGACAAGGAGGGAGACGCTTTGATTTTGTTCAGACAGACAGACAGACAGGGATGGAAACGCTTTGATTTTGTACAGACAGATAGTCAGACAGACATACAGACTGTAAGGGAGCTGCTTTGAATTGCTACAGACAGACAGACAGACAGACAGATAGGGATGGAGAAGCTTTGATTTGGTATAGACAGAGGGAGGGGGAAAGGCCTTGAGTTGGTATAGACACACAGAGGGAGGCAGGGAGGGGTCTTGATTTGGAGAGAGTAATCCCTTTTGATTAACTCTGTTCCCTTACAGACACTCAGCGTTGAGGCCATTGATCCTGCTCTAATGTCTATTCATTAGCTCTCCTCTGTCACCACACTGCTAATCACAGCCAAACAGTCTCCAAAGGCTTAAGCCATCAGTCATCCTCTACACACACACACACGTACACACACTTATAAATACACAACAACAAACACACATAAATACCAACAAAAACACACATATAAACACAGACACACAGGCATACACACACATTTATAAATACACAGCAACAAACGCACATAAATACCAACAACACACATATAAACACAGACACACACACACTTATAAATACACAATAACAAACAACAAATGGTTGTGGATGTTGTGATGAGGAGGTTGTGGATGACAGGGACGAGGAGGTTGTGGATAATTGGGACGAGGAGGTCATTGATGTTGGGATGAGGAGGTTGTGGGTGACGGGGATGAGAAGGTTGTGGATGATGGGGACGAGGAGGTCATTGATGTTGGGATGAGGAGGTCGTGGATGTTGGGATGAAGAGGTTGTGGATGATGGGGATGAGGAGGTCGTGGATGTTGGGATGAAGAGGTTGTGTATGATGGGATGAGGAGGTCGTGGATGTTGGGATGAGGAGGTCGTGGATGTTGGGATGAGGAGGTTGTGGGTGATGGGGATGTGGGGATGAGGAGGTCGTGGATGTTGGGTTGAGGAGGTTGTGCATGATGGGATGAGGAGGTTGTGGATGTTGGGATGAGGAGGTTGTGGATGTTGGGATGAGGAGGTTGTGGATGATGGGGATGTGGGGATGAGGAGGTTGTGGATGTTGGGATGAGGAGGCTGTGGGTGATGGGGATGTTGGGATGAGGAGGTTGTGGATGTTGGGACGAGGAGGTTGTGGGTGATGGGATGAGGAGGTCGTGGATGTTGGGATTAGGAGGTCGTGGATGTTGGGATGAGGAGGTTGTGGATGATGGGGATGTGGGGATGAGGAGGATGTGGATGATGGGGATGTGGGGATGAGGAGGTTGTGGATGTTGGGATGAGGAGGCTGTGGGTGATGGGGATGTTGGGATGAGGAGGCTGTGGGTGATGGGGATGTTGGGATGAGGAGGTCGAGGATGTTGGGATTAGGAGGTCGTGGATGTTGGGATGAGGAGGTTGTGGATGATGGGGATGTGGGGATGAGGAGGATGTGGATGATGGGGATGTGGGGATGAGGAGGTTGTGGATGTTGGGATGAGGAGGCTGTGGGTGATGGGGATGTTGGGATGAGGAGGCTGTGGGTGATGGGGATGTTGGGATGAGGAGGTCGAGGATGTTGGGATGAGGAGGTTGTGGATGATGGGGATGAGGAGGTCGTGGATGATGGTGTGGACTTGCTGTGAAGAATGAGTGAGTGAGTTTGTGAGTGATCTGGTCTTTTGACAGAGAGTCTCTTGGCCTGTGGGATTCTCTGAGTGTCCAAGACACACACACACACACACACACGCTATTCCACGCCACACGGAAATTTCACAGAATACAACATCGCGTTATCGTGTCCAACTAGGCCCAAAGCAAACTTCTCACTCCGTGTTTCGTTGCCCCGGGCTTACCTTTGTGTCTGCTCTGAAAGCGTCGTGTACATAGACGACAGTTCGCTGTCTGATAACCGCTCTGAAACGTCACTGTATGAGAACCGCTCTGAAACGTCACTGTCTGAGAACTGCTCTGAAACGTCACTGTATAAGAACTGCTCTGAAACGTCACTGTATGAGAACCGCTCTGAAACGTCACTGTCTGAGAACTGCTCTGAAACGTCACTGTATAAGAACTGCTCTGAAACGTCACTGTATGAGAACTGCTCTGAAACGTCACTGTATGAGAACTGCTCTGAAACGTCACTGTCTGAGAACCACTCTGAAACGTCACTGTATGAGAACCGCTCTGAAACAGCACTGTAAATGGATTGATGGCTCACTGTATGAGAACTGCTGTGTAAACGTCACTGTATGAGAACTGCTCTGAAACGTCACTGTATGAAAACCGCTCTGAAACGTCACTGTAAGTGGATCGATGGCTCACTATATGAGAACCGCTCTGAAACGTCACTGTATGAGAACCGCTCTGAAACGTCACTGTATGAGAACTGCTCTGAAACGTCACTGTGAGTGGATTGATGGCTCACTGTATGAGAACCGCTCTGAAACGTCACTGTATGAGAACCGCTCTGAAACGTCACTGTAAGTGGATTGATGGCTCACTGTATGAGAACTGCTCTGAAACGTCACTATATGAGAACCGCTCTGAAACGTCACTGTTCATCCAGTACTAGTTTCAACAGTCACTGTATGAAAACCGCTCTGAAACGTCACTGTAAGTGGATTGATGGCTCACTGTATGAGAACTGCTGTGTAAACGTCACTGTATGAGAACTGCTCTGAAACGTCACTGTAAGTGGATTGATGGCTCACTGTATGAGAACTGCTGTGTAAACGTCACTGTATGAGAACTGCTCTGAAACGTCACTGTAAGTGGATTGATGGCTCACTGTATGAGAACTGCTGTGTAAATGTGTTTGGCAGAATGGTGCACAGGGAGGAAAGGGAACACAGTGGCCCGTAATTCAGCCTCTTCATCCTCCTCCTCCTCCTCTCTCTCTCTCTCTCTCTTTCTCATTCTCTTTCTCTCTATGCATTGTGAAACCTCTCCGTTATAAAATCTCCTCTGCTCATAAATAAAAAATGGGTGTTGATTGCGTGTGGGTGTGCATGCGTGCATGTGAGTGAGCACATGAGTGTTTTGCATGCCCTAAATTGAAATGTTCATTCTCTGTGTTGTATTCAAGAGAGGAGAAGGTGTTCAAATAGACAAATAAATAAATAAAACGGAATATACACAGAGTACAGTGCTCAAGGACAAATTTAGTGTGGGTGGTCCTTGAACTCAACCCCCAAACGTGTGGAGATAAAAACCTCACGGAGGCACGATTCTTTTGTTTGGCACTTGCTAAAACAGGAAGACCTTGTCTTCTGTTGGGCATTCTGATTTCTCTGGATGGCAGAGAGGATAAAGAAAAAAAAACAACAACGATGAAAGGATGGTGAAATCACATTAAAAAAACAAACGGAGTTATGTGAAAGAAAGACAGAGAGTCCTTTCCTCAGTCTCATGTTCCTCTTCTGTCTCGAGTCCTTCGTGGTATTTCTATCTACATCTACTGTTTATTCTTATTCTTATTTACTGTTTATTTCTATGTGTGTTTACATGTGTTTGTCATGCGAGAGAAGAAGCAGCGTGTTAGCAGCGTATCAACATCTGCTTCTCTCCAGAGTACACACACACACACACACACACACACCAAACACTGAATGCTATAGACAGCGCTGTCACTAACACACAGACGTGTCAGAACGCTCCACAAAATCAGAAGGATGTTGTGCCCCCTTCCCACCCCCACAACCAAGACTGACTGTTATCACAATTAGATTGACTGTTATCACAATTAGACTGGAGAACTTGGCATTTAGGAAGGGAAGAGAAAACAATGTTGCTGTACAAGCAGCACATGAATGGAGAGGACGTGGACACAGAGACGTGGTTGTCATGTGAGCGCTGCGTGTGAAAGATTGGAGTGTGGCATCAGTCTATCACACAGAAAAGGAGGACTACGTAGAAGGTCATTGTCAACAAACCAGATCAGGATAAAACACATAGAGAGGTGTTCTGTACAGAGGAGGTAAAAACAGAGAAAGACAAAAAGAGCAAGAGAGAGAGGAGGAAGAGAGAGGAGGAAGATGAATGAATGAGAGGGTACACTGGTACAGTCTGTTATTATCCGGAACTTTCCTTAAATAGTCACTGACTGTGTATCCGAGATGGTTCATCGTGTACTCTCTCTTAGAGTTGTGAGTAAAGCAATGGGAATACGAACAAGACCGAGACAACTCTAAAACGCCTGACAGAGTTTCCCCCTCGGGCATGGGCACGGTTCTCCAGAGACCTAAACACCATACGACTGATAGGCACCGCTTGTCTTTGACACAACAACCACCCCCCCCCCCCCCCAAAAAAAAAACTGCATGTACTTCGTCACAGTTAGACCCCCTACCTACCCCCTCCCCCTCTCACTCTTCCTCCATATAAACAGAGTCTTTCCAGTCCAACATGGCCTTTAATGGAGGCACTTTATGGTGGCATTGAGGAGCAGGGACAGCTCCTTTGGGAGCTCATAAAGACCAGCTTTCATGATTTCACTACGGCTGCCTCTCTCTCGTACTGACCTTGCGTGGCTTCAGGTGTTTTTATCTGTCTCAGAGAGGGATGGGAAAGTCAGACGCCACGCCACGAGAAGATGAGGAAGAGCGGCGTAGCATTCCTTTCATCTTTTGTTTTTCTTTTTTTTTCTGTGTAGTGAAGTTGATGGCCCTATATACATTCAAGTGGCTTTTGAGAATGCGAATCAACAGTGTATGGAACTGAGTCACTGGCTCTTACTGATTGGGATTGTCGTGTGTGTGTGTGTGTGTGTGTGTGCGCGTGCCTGAATGTGTGTGTGCGTGTGTGCGTGTGTGTGTGTGTGCGTGCATGTGTGTGTGTTATGTTGTGACATCTCACCACCAAATATGTTACAGGCCACCATCCCTGGCATGGCTGTGTCTCCGTGACAACAGTGAGGGAGTGGGCGGTGGAGCAGGGGTTGAGATGCCAGTGGCATGGTGAATGTGAGAGAAGTGAAGGTGAAGAGAGAGAGAAAAAAGGAAGGGGTAAAAAAAAGAAAAAGAAAAGCAGATGTTGCCTGAACGAGGGAGCTGGAGAAAATTCGCATTAAGGGCAACAGCAGACGAAGCAGATGAGCAACTTTTTTTTTTTCTTCCTTGTTTCCCTTTTCTTTTCGGTTCCCTTCTTTTTCTTTCTTTCTTTCTTTCTTTCTTTCTTTCTTTCTCGCTTCCTTCTTTCTTTCTATCTTTCTCGACAGCACCATTTCTCGTCAAGCTCCAGGGAGAATCCCAGCGGTGCACCGGCTTGGACAGAAATGACCAAACCCCCGGCATGAAGTCCATACCTCACTCAGAAATAACTGGTGCTTATGTCCCCACAGACGGGAAA